>NC_056728.1:1882496646-1882549146 GCF_019279795.1 Protopterus annectens | reverse complement strand
GTATATCAACAAACGGGGAAACCAGTTCCTGCCCTCTATGTCGGGAAGCTCTAAGAATTTGGCAATGGGCAATTGCTTCCAACCCCTTTCTGATGGCAATGCATATCCTGTGGAATTCCAATGTGATTGTGGACAAACTGAGCACATGTATCCTCCTGCCTCACGAGTGGTCTCTCAATCCCAATGTAGCAACGAAGACCTTTCCTCGATTAGGTCAGCCTTGCTGTGACCTATTTGCTTCTCCCATAAACCACAAATGCAGCAGCTACTTTGCCCTAACCCCACCTCACACGGAGTCCCCAAGAGATGCATTTCTTCTCAACTGGCCCCCAGGATTCCTGTATCCCTTTCCCCCAATTCGACTGATCCTCCAGTTCTGAGGAAAGCCCAGTGGTTGAGAAGCAAAGTGATTCTCATTGCACCATACTAGCCCCATCATATCTGGTTCCCCTTTCTTTGACCTCATCTGGTTCACCGCCCATGGACTCTGGACCCAACTCCGGTCCTACTGTCTCATCCTCAGGGCCTGATGCATCCCAATCTTCAAAATCTCAAGCTGGTGGCTTGGTTTCTCTAATTTCGGAAATTTCTAGGCAGAATAACTTGTCCTCTCCAGTGCAAAAAGGTACTTCTGGCTTCCCATAAACCATCCACCAGAAAGCTTTATTTAAGCAAATGAAAAAGATTTTCAGTTTGGGCATGTACAAACTGCATAGACCCTTTCTTGGTATCAGTTGATAAGATCCTGGAATATTTAGCTACCTTATTTGAAATGGGGGCCTCTACATCTACAATTAAGGTTCATTTGGCTGCCATTTCAATTTTTCATAATGGGTTTGATGACCATTCCTTGATGTCTCATCATTTATGCAAAGCTTTTCTTAAAGGTGCTCTGCATTTAAACACCCCGTCTTCAAAGACCCTCTTGCGCCATGGGGTTTGACCTTAGTCTTACAATGTCTAGTTTTACAACCCTTTGATCCAGCAGCTACTTGTAACCTCAAGTTTTTATCTTGGAAGACCCTTTTCCTAGTAGATATTACGTTTGCTAGGAGAATGTCAGAGTTACATGCTTTATGTGTGAACCATCCCTATATCACTTTTCATAAAGAAAGAGTATCACTCAGAACCAATCCCTCTTTTCTTCCCAAAGTGGTATCAGAGTTTAATATCAACCAGTCCAAAGACTTGCCAAGCTTCTTCCCAAATTTTACAAACAAAGGAAAGTACTGTTTACACTTGTTGGACATCCACAGGCAATTATGTTTTTACTTGGACAGAACAAAATCAGACCAACTATTTCTATCATTTTCAGGACCCAGATTGGGCAAACCTGTATCAAAGATCTCCTTGTCAAAATGGCTAAGAGACTGCATTATGTTTATATACAACCAAAATAAACTCAAGCTGTCAACTACAGTTAGAGTGCATTCAACTAGATCTGTTTTCACTAAAGCGGTCTTCGATTCCAGGGCTTCTATGGAAGATATATGTGTAGCTGCAACTTGGGCTACTCCGCATACTTTTATCACCCATTACAAATTAGATATGTTCCCCAGGGGAAGAGCATCCTTTAGCACTATGGTGCTCAGGAATATATTTCTTTAGGTCCATCCAGGATTTAAAGTAGCTGGGGACTCTGTTCCATCACTCAAGAATGAATAAAGATTGCCAACATCAGATAAAGAAGTTATGTTCTTACGATAACGTTCCATCTTTGTTGTTGATCTTCATTCATTCTTGACATCTACCCTCCTGCCCCCTCTAAAAGACTCCTGGAGGCTTGGACCTAGTCCTGGGATATTATAGGGTTATACCTTAGAGAGGGCTTCTGTATTTTCTTAACTACTAGACAAACTCAATCTGAGGTAATGGGAAGAGAGGCATTGTGGGTAGAACCTTAGCTTGAGAGCATTTGGCTGGCGCAAGCTATGTATAATGGCTGAATTGGTTCCGAGGGGTCAGAACTGAACACATTAGTCAAGAATGAATGAAAATTGACAACACAGATGGAACGTCATGGTAACAACATAACTTATTTTTTGTTGTATTTACATTTGTTGCAGAGCCAGGGACAAATGTACTTATATGACTTATTGGTATATACCAAAATTTAAGGAAGTCTTTTTTTATCTTCTTCAGCAAAATATGTGAGAACTAATAGAAAATTTGAATTTTTTGATTAATGTCTTTTTTTTTTAGTCTGGATTATATAACAAATAAAAAGATTTACTTTGTTTTTGAGATATTTCAACATTCCCCTTCGGTGAAAGCAAACTCAGATACTTCCTATTTACCTTTGCCAATATTCATAAACAAATTACTTAGAGTATGAAGGCCCATTGCAGTGTAATATTATCTCATTAACAATTTGTGCTTCTTAAACAGATGTATTTTACCATTCACTGGCATTTCTTATTGTAGTAGCTATAAAGAAATATCACATATGACACTCACCAAAATGAAAATCTGTCCACTATAAAGCAATGTGATGCTTAAATTGTAGAAAACAGAATTATTAAATTTAGTTAAGGCAGAAATGTCATTGTGCAGTCCTCTAGGAATGTCATCGTCTAGCCTTAAAGATTGCTGAAGTATTTTGTTTGACTTGTAATAGGAACTTATTCCATAGCCTGAGAATTCACTGCGCTAGGGACCTATCTCTCCAGTGAGTCTTGTTTATGTTTTGTAAAGATTTGGTTCCATGTTACAAATGTTTGTAGATGCACTGGTTTTATGAAGAAATAGGAAGACTGTTTCTGAGAAACTAAATTTTCAAGGATAATGGGTAGGTGGATAAAGTTAACCCTAAATGTGTCTGCTAATATATTGGATATTATTTACTTATTTATTTACTTGACATTTGTTGACCGGGATAGTCCTAATGAGCTATTGCCCTTTTTTAGCAGAGGCCCAGGGAAAAAAGCTCCACAGCAGAACTAAGTAAGATTATCACAATTAAAATAAAATAAAACAGGTAAACAGGCATTACAGTACAAGTAAGAAAAACATGTAAATGCCATTAATACAAAGTAGTAAACAAAAGCAGGTAATAACACAATTAGATTGTCATCAGTGATTCTAAGTAATTTGCAAAATGCTGTTAGTCTTTTTAATTACAGGAAATGTACTTATTTATATTAACAGGCAAATTACAGTTGGCTAAAGGGAGCAGGTTTCAAGTTTTAAGAAAAGGAGCATGGACATTAGACGGAGACTGAATCCTTTGGATCAGAGTATGTATTATTATGGACAAGGTCACTGCATTGTTGGACATTAATTCATATTTTTCAGACATAACTGAAGAACAAATTGTAGTTTCCCAAACTTAAGTTTGTTTTATACTTTACATTTTCTAATACTGCCCTTAAGTTCCTTGCTGACATATTTCAGTGTGGTCATGAAGAAGGGAGATGGGACTTTCCTGCAACCTTTTGTTACTTTCTGCTTTTGTTATATAATTTACTGATTCAGGAGTTCTACTAGAGAGGTAACTTCTTGAAGTTAACATAATATTTAAGGAGGATGTGTACTAACATTTCTTTACAGCACTTTAGGTTCTGGTAATATTTGGAGGAAAACATGGCAGCCTTCTCAGTTTGGTCTATTTGTAAGGGATTGTTGAGGAATTTTTCATATGTTTTCTACAAACGGAATTAGGTTTGCAATGGAGAAGTAAATAAAGACATTTTATTGGCTAATGGGGTAGTATAACTAGGCATGATAGAGTCAGCAATCAATTTGTGACGAAATTTAACTAGAGATGTGGACGAGTGGAGTGAGTACAGGTGGGGGGATAGAAAATGCTGAGCATAACTATTTTAGAGGTTTACATCTGTCAGCCGATTATTAGGTCATTTATATCCTCTAGCAGAGAGGTATTTGGTTTGATATCTAATGCTTCAGTGGTGTTACGGTAAATTCCATAATCTTTGAGGGAATTTTGATGGGGATCTGTAGCTAGCAGTGAAGGAATATCTGAATTTGTTGAGTGGGGTTTGGATGCCTATTAGCTCCAGTTTTAAGCCATGGGTAATTTCAAATAAGTTTATGGTGTTTCCAACAAGCACAGATACTCTTTTACAGTCACTCAATGGTCTGACTGCATGGTAGGGGGTAAACCCTGGTATAGTGGGAGTGTTGTCATTGTATTAAACCATTTTTCAATAACTATGCAAATATAAATGTGTTCAAGTTACAGAAGGGTATCAACTGCTGAAACTAGTCTATTTTGACTCCTTTAAATGAGTAGTGTCACCTTGATGCTGTCTAAATTTGAGTATGATTATGTTATGTAGGAATGTCCAGTATGGGACAATGCCTAATAAAAGGCACTATGGGGTCAGCAAAGGCTTTAGCCAATATGTAGAAGCTCTGGTGTAAGAGGTGTAAGCCACCCCTGTCAAAACAGGAAGTCTTTTGTACCAGCTCTTCAAAGACTGACACTTAGTGGAACCCACTAGAATGACAACAATAACTTAACCAATTGTTATATCCATTTATATTGTCTTAGTATCCAGATATCATTCTTGGTGAAGGCAAGATACTTCTAAAAACCAGTGTATTTTCTGCCTTCAACATATACAGAGCAAGTTGCATTTTGTCTCTCTGCATGTCCCTCTGGGTTGAGAACCTCAGGTCATTTATTCTCACAGAGGCCTCCACTAGGACACAGTCATATGTGTCTTCCTTAAGGGTTCTTAGCACCCTTGCAACATCATAGATTCAGTCACTGGGCCAGCAGCTTACAGTCATCTTGTTATTTTCTAGTCTGGTGAGTGTGGAGTCTATATGTCACCTATGAATAAAGCACTTCCTTGTGTGGAAGGAGACTTAGCATGCCTTAATGGCTTAACTCTGCTTTTCTATTGACTCTTGGATGGGTTGTGTTGAGTTGCAGTATACAGAGTAAGTATCACATTATGTACTGCATGCTGGGATATTTTAAGTTGTGCATTAGGAGGTTTTGGCAAATTTTTCTTTACAACCTCAACAAAAGTTATGGGCTAGTAGTGTACTAAGACTTGTGTAGTATTGAGCAATTATGATGCTTAGTGGTATTTGAGTGAAGGGAGATGCTTGTGAGAAGTCTGCCTCTATGTTTCTTAAACATTTATAACTCGTTACACCTCTTGAAGGTCATACTATTAATTGGTAGTGGCTGTGAACATTTGGTGAGCAGAAGAAGGCAGTTGCTGCTTTGCCTTAGGACAACCAATGCAGTCAGACTGGCCATGGATGAGATGAGAACAGGTTTCTGAGCTATTTTGCCAGAAGAGAGAGGACTGGGACTTGCATAACGCTCAGAGGTTGGAGAGACACTGCTATTGTAGAAGCCAAAGATTTATGGATGAGGTGTTTAGGATGATACTCTGAAGTTATTTTGAAGGATAACTAATCTGTCAGTACTTAGTGAATCAGAATCAAAACAGGAGCACTGATCCAAACATGGCTCCTAAGAAGTAAGTTCATGGTATTTTTGTGATCAACAGTCTTGTCACAGTTGTTGCAATGGTGACCTGGTAAATGCCCTTGTTAGTTATTTAGCATCTCAGTACAAGATTAAGACAAGTTGCACAACAATTCAAAATTAATACTCAAGTATTTTCTGTCAAAACATCAAAAACACCAGTCAGGAAATAATGATGCTCTACTCATGCCTCTCAAGTGTCCAGATTTCCGCAGAATGTCTAGGATTTTTGCCTTATATTTTTGTTCTTTTTCCCACATTATTTGTGATTTTCTGGCAAATCAATGAGTAATGAAGTCACTAAATAATGACATACATTTGACTTTCAGATTGTATATCTTTCAGAAAGTGTATGCTAACACAAATTTGTTTTTTTAGCAACTTTCTAAGTTTATAAGAGCAATATTTAAAAACTGCCCTTATTTTGGGGCCTTTGTCCCCTCATTATTTTAGGCTTTGCCAAATTTCTTGTGATAAGAGGTTGAAAGGTATGACTCTACTCTGTCTCTTACCAGGGGCAAAACAGAAACAGTAATCCCAAGATGATTCCTGAGAAGAGGATTATAAACATTATAGCAGCTGGAAGCCCTGAACCAGATGCTGCATATTTTAAAAGTAAGGTGAAAAAAGTTAATACTTTTTGATGTTGCAGTACTATGTATATATTAAAATTAGAAAGAAAAGGTAACTCAAGCTTTAGTAGTCAGTGGTAGAACCTTCCTAGTTTGATCTTCTTTTGCATACTATTATGTACAGATGAGATGAGAGGAGGAAGAACTTCTGAAGATAAATGTATAGTAGGACTAATCAACTATAGCACAGTAATTCTAAAAGTAAAATAATACAGATTAGCTGGTGAGTGGACACTTAATATTCTGACCCTATGAAATACAGTGGTAGCACTAATTAATTTTAGTAACTTAAGGGGGTGACTTCATAAAATTATATGTTCATGCTTATTGATGACAGCAAATGAGAGGGGGCAGGGATGAAATTTTGTGATCGAATGAACTTAAGGTGCAGGCAGCTGGATACACATTGGCTTTTAAAAACAAAAGGAAGGGATGGCAAGGTGGGGAAATGTCTAATTCCTATGAATTCCTATTCACACAGCAGGCTATGGCAGAGTCTGAGTGAAAGCCTTGAAATGCTTTTTTTCCTCTTTAAAAAAAAACACCTTGATCCTAACTACTCTCTTGGTTCTGTAGAATATGAATGGCTGAAGTATGTGCTTAAGGAAATTGAGTATGTGACAATCTGTATGCATTGAGATGGACTTTGTAATGCAAACTCTGAGTAAACTGTGAATAGTGGAAAAGCACTGAAAAACAGGAGCCTGCTTGAAAGCAGAAAATGTGCCTTATATGGAAGTGTATCCAATTTTCTTTCTCTGCCTAGAGATGTAGTAATGTGAACTGCTTTAAGCCTACGGGTAAACCACTGATTGGTTAATTGTCTTTTGTACTAATTTAATTGGTCTAGTTTATATTTTTGTACTGTCAGCAGTATCACTAGTTTATAAGCTTATGCATTCCTTTGTTCGGGGAGTCTCCCTGGTACTTTCCATGAGGACCCCACACGTGTAATAAATACCACTGAAAGAGAGGAAGAAGTGTCTTGTTTTCATTTAAGGTGAAATGTTATAATGCAACAATTGGTGCCATTTACTCCGATCTGAATTGACAACAGCTGCAGTAGTTGGGGATTGAATGAAGTACTGCTAGTAAAAGTGCCCATGACAGAATTTTCTGTTCTGGGAGTGTTTCTTTCATTTCCTATACTTGCCTGCTTTAAAATTTGGACTATATAATTTTATAGAAATGTAATAATTCCTCTCATTCAGTTGTTTTGAGGTAAATGGCATGCATTTTTTTTCTGCTATTGATTGTGCAGTATGAGAGTGGGTTAAAACGAAAAACTGGTGATGTAAGAGTAAAAGGAAATACGAGAATGGGGAAAACGATGTTTACAAAACGTCACAGCTACATCTGTAAAATACAGTATAGCTTATTGTATGAAAATGAGAGCGAGTGTGGGAACCATAAAAGAGCCAGAAAGAGGTACACCAGCTGGTTATATGTATTTTCCTGCGTCCTGGGACAGTTGTATGTTTATGTCAGTGGATCGCCCTCACTGAGGGTAATGGTAAACTCGCCTTTCCAGAAAATTGTAGTTTTAATAAAAATATTTTGCTTAATCTCCAAGGAAAGTTAAAGAAAGAAGGGAGAAAAATACCAGGGTTGTGCTGGGCAGCATTTAATGATTGAATGACAGAGGCGAAAGAAAAAAAAAAAGGATTCGGTTATTAGTAGTTTAAAAGATAATCAGCAAAAATTAAAAGAGCAATTGAGGGCATTACAACAAACTGCTAGTAATTTAAATGTAGTAAACAGTAAATGCTTGAAGGACCCACCCTTTAAGGGGCTTTATCCTGTAAAGGAACTAGCTAAAATGCAAATAACTGAATCGTCGGAAGACGATAATGCCTGGCTCCCCCCACCACTGACTGCACCACCGATTGCACCCCGCAGTATCAGGCCCCCCTCGCTCAACAAGGAGTGGAAGCACAGAAGCCAGATTCCTCCACTAAAGATTCCACCCCTAGAGAAAGAGAACAAGCTGCGAACAGTCACACTAGTAAATCTGATCCAAAAACAAGCGATAGAAAAAAGGGACCAAAAACTCGTAAGACTCATAAAGAAGCGCTGTAATGTATGTTAAAGATAAACCTTATTACAAAGGAAAAGGAAAGCAACATTTACACTGATGAAGGCATTTTGGCCAGTTTCCTGCTATAATTGACAGTGTGGATGGGTATTTTGGGCCAGATAAATATCATCCAGATTTAGGATCGGAGTCGTCAGATGACAACAGATTGTTACCT
Organism: Protopterus annectens; assembly: GCF_019279795.1. Taxonomy (NCBI): domain Eukaryota; kingdom Metazoa; phylum Chordata; order Ceratodontiformes; family Protopteridae; genus Protopterus; species Protopterus annectens. The sequence continues at coordinate 1,882,540,792 of NC_056728.1, read as the reverse complement.
TTGAGGGCGGTACCTAACCCAGCCCATGCTAGAAGTGCACAGGAACCACTGACCATTGTAGTACCTAGGGCGTGGTCGATGGTTGATTTTCAAGCCATTACCAAACCGTTATCACCTATTCATACTAATCTGGCTAAGTTCCAGCGTGTGCTGGTGGGACATATTTGTTTACAAAATCCTACAATAGAAGAAGTCAGAGCAGTTCTTCAGTATGCCATACCGGCTGATCTGATGAAATGGATTTGGGACCATGCTAATGTCCCTACTCTGATTCCAAAACATGAAGCACAAGGAGATAATGGGTTCAAAGCAGTCAGACAGTGAATAGTAGATGCTATTACAGTAATACTTCCATTCACACCCATCTGGTCCAAAATTAAGGCAGTTCTTCAAAAAAAAGATGAACCTGTGGACAAGTATTTAAATCATCTCACTAAAGCCTTTAAGGCTTACTCGGGTTACCTAGAACCCACCGAATGGCCGGCACAGTGCGGATTGTCAGCTGCTTTTGTAGATGGGTTATGCCCACAATTATGGGATAAGCTAAAGGAAGTATTTTTAAACTGACCTAGTCTTGGATTGCATGAATTAGTCACACAAGTGCAATACCTCTCCAACCACTTAGCACAGAAAAAAAGGAATTTAGAGGAAAAATTGGTTAATGTGCAGATTCAGATGTATGCTGCCTTCGGACAGCATTGACAGGGAGAATGAGGATGGGGAAGAGCGAGAGGTGGAAGCCAAGGGGCTAGAAACCAAAACAGACAAAACTGGCAGGAAAATCGATTGGCCCCACCCCAAAGCTATAATAATCAGACAGAGTGTTTCAATTGTGACCAAGTAGGCCATTGGAAAAATAAATGTCTGTATCTGGCTGAGCAACCTGCCCCACCCACTGATATGTCACCTAAGTGGAATTCTAATTGGACTCCATCCAATCAGCAGCCATCACAATGAAGGTTCCCTGAACAAAGACAACAGCAGTTGTGCCCTTTCATCCCTGTAGATCAAGATGGACCACATGTTATGTTACTTATCAAAAATAAACCATACCCATTTTTAATTGACACTGGAGCATCTAAATCTATGTTAGCTGGCGAAGCAGCAATAAATGTCCACCTCTCTAATAACATAACTAGAGGGGTAGGTGTCTCTGGCATTCCTATTAAATATTCTGAAACCATCCCAGTCCCAGTAACTTTGGGACCTTTACAAGACAATCATGCATTTTTAGTAGGACCCTCAGCACCTTTAAATTTATTGGAAAGAAATCTGCTCTGTAAGATGGGAGCAACCATCTTCTGCACTGCTGAAGGAGTATATTTACAACTACTTTCAAATAAGCAAGATAGTGTTTTGGCTACTTTACATAAAAATGTCACTCTGCAAGCAATGTGTATGCAGTCTGACCTCGATAAAAATAAGTATCTAAATTCATTACCCTCTCATCTATGGACCACTCATGATAATGATGTTAGGTTTCTGATTTCAGCCACTCCTGTAAAAATAACCTTAAAACCTGGAGCAAAGTTACCTCAGGTACCACAGTACTCTTTGGCGGTAGAGGCCACATCTGGTATTGCCCCCATCATTTCTGCTTTAGTACAACAAGGAATTATAGTACCTACGACAAGTCCATGTAATACTCCAATTCTACCGGTAAAAATACCTGGTAAACAAGCTTACAGATTTGTGCAAGACTTGCGGAAAGTCAATAAAGCTGTCTTGCCTGTTTTTCCAATCATACCAAACCTAGCTATGATTTTAAGCTGTATCCCACCTATAGCATGTTGTTTTACAGTTATAGATATCTCATCAGTTTTCTTCTCTATCCCAGTTCATTCAGATAGTCAGTATTTGTTTGCATTCACTTATAAGGGCCAACAGTATACTTGGACCCGACTACCCCAAGGATATAAAGAATCTCCAACCCTATTTTCTAGAGAGATGCACACACAACTGCAGGATTTACAGTTACCACCACTTTCACTATGGGTCCAATATGTAGACGATATTCTTATAGCTTCACAAGATACCAAGTCTTGTATAGACGGCACTTTTAGTTTTAAAGTTTTTAGCCGAACGAGGTTTTAAGGTAAATAAATCTAAACTGCAGTTCTGTCAAGAAAAGGTACAATACCTGGGACACATCATTTCTATGCATTCACATCAAATACTTCCAAGTAAAATTATTTCCATTCAAACTGCCCCCTGCCCTGTAACTCAGAGACAACTCAGGGGATTCCTCGGCCTAACAGGTTATTCTAGACAGTGGGTGCCTAATTTTTCAGAAATTTCAGCCCCTCTGTTACAGCTTTTAAAAAAGAAAATCACAGACCTTCTGCCTTGGTCCCCTGAACATAAAAACACCTTTCAGGCTATTAAAATGGCACTGATAAACCCACCTGCTCTAGGGCTCCAAGAGTATTCTAAACCCTTTGTTTTCTTCTGTTGTAAAAAAAAATAAAACTGCCCTGGGCCTGCTAGCACAAGCTCGCACAGGAGGCTATCGAGCTATAGCATATTACAGCACGCAGTTAGACCCTGTTGCTTCTGGCTATCCACCCTATTTATGAGCAGTGGCAGCCACTGCTGTTTTGATCGATATGGTAGCACCATTGACATTAAGACATGACACTATACTAGCAGTGCCTCATGCGGTGCAAGCGTTACTTTTTATCTTTCTAATGCTCGCCTCACTAAATATGAGTTAAGTTTATTAACTAATCCCACTATTCAAATTACCCATTGCCCACCACTAAACCCTGCTTCATTGATTCCAACTAGTAACGAGGGCAAACCACATGACTGTGTGCTTGTAGTTAACACTGTTTTTTCTCCTAGGTTGAATTTGCAAGATGTTCCTTTGCTTAATCCTGATTTAGTTCTTTTTGTAAATGGATCCTGTTTACAAAATAATATTGGCGAACTCCAGGCTGCATGGTCAGTCTGCTCGCCACCTGCAGTTTTACAAATTGGACAATTACCACCTGGCACTTCTGCACAAGCCGTGAAATTGGTAGCACTTTCGCATGCATGTAAAAAGGCCAAAAACAGATCTGTTACTATTTATACTGATTCACATTACACCCATCGTGTTGTTCATGATTTTGGTACCTTATAAAAAAACAAGGGGGGTTTTGACATCCTCTGGGGCATCGATTAAAAATTACCTGTATATTAATCACCTCTTACAGGATTTATTATTACCTTCCAAAATTGCTGTTGTCAAGTGTGCAGCTCACCAGTCTAACGACTCCCTAGTAGCTAAGAAAAACAATTTGGCTGACGGGGCTGCCAAGCAGGCTGCTCTTTTACATACTGTTCAGGGACAATTTCTGCAGCCTATCTTACAAATGGTTACTTTTAACACTACTGTTTTAAAAGCTTTACAAAGTAAAGCATTGGAATCAAAACAAAAAAAACATGGCTGGCTCACACTTGTTTCCAACGCTCTAATTCAATTTGGCAACATCCTGATGGCCGATTAATTTGCCCTATATCTATGTTAAATTCTCTTATAAAAGCATATCATTTGCCAGCGCATGTAGGGGTACAAGCATTAATCAAACAAATCCAAAAGGATTGGTTTGCCCAAAGACTTTCTGCTTCTGTGTAACATTTTTTTGAGCACATGGTCCATTTGTTTACAGCATAACATTTCAAAGGGCACACTGGCTCCTGCCTAACCAGTGCCAAAACTAATGGGACCATTTTGTGCTTTACAATGAGACTTTATTAAACTCCCACCTTGTACTCATTTTAAATATGTTTTGACTATTGTCGATATTTTTTCAGAGTGGTTAAAAGCCTACCCATGTGCTAAAAACAATGCTATTTCAGTTGCAGAAAAATTGTGTTATACTGCTTTACCTACTGTTCATGGGGGATTGATGCTAAGTACAGTCCCTTTAGGGGCTAATGAAACCTGTTTGAATCTGATCTATGACACTTCAAGTGTCACCTCTAAAGACAAAATAGCATTACAACTGTTTAATCGTCGAAATGGAACTGTGTGTTTTCAGAAATTTGGTAAAGTCAAGGTAGAATGGAGTTTTTGTAATGTGACAGTTCCCTACAGGTGTAATAATAACTCTTTCTACTGTAACATAACCTACGATTCATTTTGTGAACTGGTGCATAAAACATATGAAGAGGTAAGAAATAATTCTGTTCTATACCAACAGCTAGGATTGATCGATAAGAAGGTGTTTCATTCTGAACAAGGTTATAAAGGTTATATAAATAGTAATATCACCACTAAGGTGAAAAATTGCTACTTTGTGTGTGGTAGAAAAGCCTATAATTGTCTACCAGGAAACTGGTCTGGTAGCTGTTTCTTAGGTTATTTAGTCCCAGCCATCCAACATACATCTGCTTTACCTCAAGGAAAATTCAGAATGTTCGAGCGGTCAAAAAGCCTGCCAATCTGGTAGGCCAAATTGACGCTACATCGATTTATCATCATGACTTAGCTCATGTTAGCACCAAAGGACTATCTCATATTGACATCTGGACAGTGAGTGTGTACAACTAGTAACATGGGTGTAGCTTAGAAGCAGATAGGTTAGCACTGCAGTTGTTGGAATATGGCCCTGTCAACCACAGTACTGTACCTAGGCCACTGAGACACAACATCCAGGCCTACATGCTGCCCACTTCCAGACAATATTAAACACTCACAAAAGATTGGCACACTGACCCCTGCATATAGTGGACATACACCAATTATCATGTTGATTGGGACAGCTCAGGCAATCTGTGCTCCACTGATATTACTCCACAAACTTACATGTTTCTGCCATTTTTACATGGGGTTGGGGGGGGCACACCTCACAACTTTCCACATTTGCCCTGACTGCACTATTTCAGTTATAATGCTGTTTGCTTCCATTTAGTATTGTATTGTGCCCTATCTTGTGGAATGGATACATATCAGTAAAGTACTCAAGTTAGATTGTAATGGCATACATTTCAGTTTCAGACATCTTACTCTTCAGAACTATACTGTAACTGCCAGACCTGTTGTGATATGCCTGTGTAGGTCTGTAGGGGGGCTGTTCACCATTGCCAGCATTTGTGGAGTGTTGGCAGACCTTTATTTTCAGTCATCTATACCTGTCTTGCTGGGTGAGGCTGGGGGGTAGGAATAAGAATGCTCATTGACATCCATGTGTGTGACCTGTGGACACCCACAGTTAGTTGAGCCACCACATGTTCTGCAAGTGGGAGTTGCCACCTTGAGTACTGCTGCCTAGTATGGGGACACCAGCATTTGTTATGGATTTCATGCTGTCCCATATAGCTGTCAGCTATCTGCTGCTATCACATTTGGCCAACCAATTGCCTTGCGTGCTTGCATCCATAGCATAGATATATTTATCAGAACATACTACTCCATTCAGTAATTCATAGTAAGGGTGACTTACTTGGTGCCTGGGATGGTACTGAGGATGGTGCTGGAGGGCTGACTATGTGAAACGCATGCAGTACACTCCTTATACATGGTAAAGTATGGGTAGTGTCATGTTTGCCATCCCTTTTACTGTATGTGTGAGTCGGAGAGAGGTATCAGTCCCTGGGACCCTACAGTGTCAGTGTGTGTGCTATGCGTTGCCTCTTTGCCAAGGCATAGGCATACTGGGCACACCTCTGTCCGTCTTTAGGGGCAGGCTCAGGAAGTTCCTCCCCCAAGTCCCTCTGTGCCTGTGGTGACCTTGTCAATGGTGGTGGGCTGTGTGGCCCCTCCCCGTGTTGTTCCTGCTGCAGCTGTTTCCGCAGGATCATACTGTGTGGCATGGCACATACTATGAACATGTGTGCACATGTGGCTGAAGAGTACTGCAAGGCTCCACTGGCTATGTCAAGGCAGCAGAACCATGACTTGAGCATCCCAAACACCCACTCTATAATGATCCTGGTTTGTGCATGTGCCTCATTATGGCATTCTTGTTCGGGGGTGTGTGCATTTCTGATGGGTGTCATCAGCCACAGCTTCAGGGCATAGTCAGAATCCCCCACTAGATGACCAATTGGGATGTCCCCCCTGGAAAACCCCTGATACAGCTGTGAGGAATTCCAGATGTGGGAGTCATAATAGCTTTCAGGGTTGCAAGCACACACTTGGATGATAATGTCCTGGACATCACACACAACCTGGCAGTTGATGTAGGCCAAGCACTTGCAGTTGATGTAGACCTACCCAGCTCATTGGGTGGTGCTTTGATGTGGATGTGCGTGCAGTGTATGGCACCCAGTACCTTCAGATATTCAGCTACATGGTGGAAGAGACACATATTGCTGGTGAATTCCTCACAGGTGTTGGGGAAGTGGATGTGTTCACGGACATGTAGTAGCATGGCATTCAGGATCTGATGCAGTACTCTAGATGCAAATGCCTGTGACACCCCCATGATATCCCCAGTAGTTGTTTGGAAAGTACCTGTAGCTAGTATTCTTAAGGCTACACATAACTTAGTATCCACTGGGATGAGTTCCCCTCTGTTTGTTCTGGATGTGAGGCGATGGCAGCACAGCTCAACAATTTGCTGATGTATGTCCCTGTCCACCCTGTAATGCTCTACAATCTCCAGGTCATGTAGACCCTGATAGGTCACACTGGGTCTGAACACTCTCCTCCTCCTCCTGGGTCTGTGGCGGTTGGCAGTATTATCCTCCTCATCACCGTCAACCTCCAGCACATGGTGATGTATCCGAGCAATGGCAGCCCCTAGCATTTTGTCGGTTTAAATTCCCAGGTTTACTCTGAAGGTGCAGAGTTTGTGGAGAAACGCAGACTAAGGGCTGTTTCTATACTTTATAGTGGTGTGATGCTACTGCTGCCTGTCAGATTGGCTGTTTCTGATTTATTCCAGATGCCAGCTTACTTGCTCATGGCTTGGATTTAGCCACTGTGAGTGTTAGAAACATTACTGGTGATTTGTGGATGGTTGGCTTTATTCTGCTGTTGCCCTTTTTGTAATTAATTTTTACTTGCATCTCCTCCCATTTACAGATCTGCAGCTATCTTTCAGTTGTAATTTTATATTTTCAGGGACCATTCTGAGTTGCAAGACTCCCATAATAGTGATTTTCCATCAGTTCACCTTTATTTTGTGCTGTTGCCCTTTAATCCTATTTTACATGTCCTCCCATCTTCAGCTCTGCAGCCACCTGTCAACTGTATTATTCGAGTGTTTTCATTGGCTAATTGTGTGTTGCAGACTCCCATATTGCTGATTTGTACAGCATTTCTCTTGTTCTGATACTTCCTTTGCCTTTTCCTTCTACCCTTCCTCTTTCAGCCTGTTGGTAGTGTAAACAGCAATATATGTCCCTCCCCTGCACATGCACACTCTCTTCACTTCATGGAGTATGAGTACACAGCCTCAGGCACAACCCTTCTCCTAGCTGTGCTTAGCTATGCAAAAAACAGCCAACAGTGGTCCAATGTGCTTCCAGCAAGCATGGCACACCCCCTTTCCATGTTCCTTGCTCCTCCTGCCTACACAATGGTGTTAGAGCACCTACACAGTAAGGTGCAGTCTGACACTTAGAAATATTCCTGGCCAATGTGTGATTCAGTATAAGTCCCCTCATTAGTATACCCCACTGCGTTAAGCCCTAGTTACTGCACTATTCCTGAAACTTCTCCCCTAGCAACCACCGTTCCCTGCCTAGGTTTACTTTCTGCATGCCATTGACTATAATGGCAAAATGCAGAAAGTAGTTCTAATGCAGTCTGCCCCCCCCCCCATTTCACCATGCACCCCCCCCTCTGACTAGTGTACCACATCCTCTGCCCTCACTGGCTGAGTTCAGCCAACTTAACATTAACTTTGTTTTTTGTTTTATAAATGGTTTTGCATGCCAATGGCCATATATTTGGCCATTTGCATGCATAACCTAAATAATACATGCTTTCTGGAGCACTGATATGCCTTTGTTATGTAGATTGCAGAAATGTATTCAGTTAGTGAACAAATACATCACTGCAAGTTACACTGTTCCAGCACAGAACATGCCGCTTTGCTGGATCACTAATTGGGCTCATTTGCATGGTTTTCACCAGCAAATGAGCTCATTGGCATCCCACATGGCTTTCAATGCAGAAACAGTGTAGGGCTGCTCATGCATGTGAAAACAGCACATAAGTGGATCGCAATGCAGTCATTTTCCATGCAGGAGCAGTTACACTGTTCCTGCATGGAAAATAGTGTTTCATGAATCCCAGGGAGAGTATTTTCTAAGATGCAATGGCACATTGGATAATAACATCAGGAGAACCATAGTTATTCTGCTCCAGCTTATACTGGAGGACAACATATTTCTATATTCAGGTTGTCACTATAAACAGAAGAAGGGTATAGTGATGGGGATGCTATGTGCAAACTCATACGCAAACCTGGTTTTAGCACATTGGGAAGATGAAGTGATTTTTGAGTATGAACATATATGGAAGGCATGTTTGGGCTATTATGTAAGGTTTGTGGATGATGTGTTTATATTGTGAAGGGCACACAGAATGAGCTACACTCATTCATTACTAATCTAGAGTCTACTACAGATTTTTAAGATTCAGAATGTCCTACTCAGATAATGAAACTGATTATTTAGATGTGTGATTGAAGAAAGGATGCAAGGGTATCATTCAAATTTCCATGTATAGGAAGGATTGTTGGAAATAGTTATTTAGCTTTTGACAGTATGCATCTTAGGCATCTATTTCAGAATGCTGTAAAGGGGCAGGACTATAGGGTATCTAATCTTTGCACCAAAGAAGAACAATTTAAAAGGAGTCTGACCATTCGGTCACAAATTTTGTTAACAGAGGCTACAATCAGAAGGTTACTAAGCAAGCTGTTGAGGCAATCAAGAGGGATAGGCCCATAAGGGTAAAAACTTGGTTTTCTGATGCTACATTGGCACAACAGGTTTCCTGGCATACCTCTCAAGTGTACCTCATTACAAGGAACTTACCTCATTTGGGGTCTTAAAAAGTTCACGTTCCTCAAAGTTCCTCAAAGTTCCACATTGAAAGACTCTGTCACACATTCAGTGTTAAGAATTTTTTTAGTGCAAGCCATTGTAAATAGAAATGAATCATATTAATTCATTAAAAGATCTTCTTTATAATAAAACCAGCATATTTTAACCATCCTATGACCTTTCTAGTTGAAGTTGTTAGTAAGCCATTAGCATGTGTTCCACATTTTGCCAATTTGTTCCACATTATGAGGACTAGTGTTCCTCACTTTAGAGAAGGAAGTTTGAAAGCTATGGGCTCCCAGGAATAGGGACACACAGGCAGACTTGCCAAGTGTGTTTTTAAGGTACAGTAATAATATAGGGGCTGTATGTGATATCATACGGAATAATTGGAAAATTCTGCTAACTGATGAGAAACTTAAGAATGTAGCACATGTGAAACCTTTTAGCTTTAGCCATAATACAACCTGAAATATTTACTTTGTAGAGAAAAGGGTATATATATATATATATATATATATATATATATATATATATATATATATATATGCATATGGGTTTACCATCATATAATAGAATCCGCGTTATATGAATGGCATATTTACCGAACGGTAAAGCTGAATTAGAGTTAATCGTCATTTAAAAATGTCGAATTGGATATATGCAGAATGCCAAATTCAGTATTCACCATTCGGTAGAATAGGGAAGGTAATTTGCATTCCTGCCACTTCAGAACTTTTGTATTTGATTTTTTGAACTCATGCTGCACTCCTTTCACAACCTTTTCCATCGGTAAAATATATATATTTTATATATATATATATATATATATATATATATATATATATATATATATATATACACACACACACACACACACACACACACACACACACACACACACACACACACACACACACAGTTTACCAACATAATGTCAGGAGGCATATCCCTGAATGTGCACATGGTCGAACTGTTACAAATTCCGTACCACCGAAATGTCAGAAAGTCATACAAAACAGAGAATGTCAACATTTCCAGCCACTCCACACTTGAAACAAGTGCTACGATGGGTCAAAACTGGAGTGAGATTTTGTGATTCAGAATATCGGCATTTGTGGTTTTGTGGAGTCTCAGTTCAGAGTTTGTGCAAGTTGTTTCGATGTGCCTGCCGACATTATGATTTTAAACCCATATACACATATACATATATATAGATAGATTTTTTTTTGCATGTGAAAGAATCGGGCTATGAAAATAAAAGGAATTACTGTTAGCTAATTCTTAAACAATGCACTAGCAGTTATTTGTTATGGACAAAAGGAATAAGGTGTTCAAGTAATCTAATTTACTTTACTTGACATAGTGTAGGGAAGCTCATCTAGACATTGCATGTGCCTGCTGTGAATGTCATTGCATCACACTTGCTATCTATGCAATAAATCTTGCTTTGTCTATGAGTGAACGTAACTTCAAGTCTGCTTCAGTAATAGTTTTTCATATGACACAAAGGGTATTGTACAAGGCGAATATCATATTATCTTTTTCATCACCTTATGTAGTGTAGATGAAATGCTTTTCACTAGTTATCTTTCAATCTTTGTTTACTTTAAACTTTTGTTTTTACAAATTCTGTTTAAGATGGCATTTAGTAATGCATGTATACTATGTAGTAGTTTTACATGATTTGCACATGCAGACATTGTATATCATTGTAGATACCATGTGTATTATTGGCTGCATTTTCCAACTATACCTGAATTTGCAAATGTTGTATTTACTACTTTTTTATTTTGCTTTTACTATTTTGTTATTGTTATTGTGATGCCCTGCACTGGCCCAGTAATAAATGAGCCTCAATCCTCACCACTGGCAACAGCTAGGGGGCGTACACACTGAGAGGATGACAAGTACACACACAGTAAAGTACAATTTCCCTTAAGAGCACATAGAGACCACAGTCTGTCTGGGGCTGGTTTCTCCCTTTTTCTCCAGAACCCCAATAAGATGTTCCACTGGCGCAGCTATAGGGTTGAGATCTCAGCTGAGTTGCAAAGCTAATACCTCCAACACCCTCTCTGTCCAACCAGTGCTTCATATCCCTGCCTAAGTAACTGACACACACACACACACACACACACACACACACACACACACACACACACACACACACACACACACACACACCTGGGGAAGCCTGGCACAGGTTTAATAGCTATGCCCCCTTCTGCCCAGACTATAAGGTAGTACCAGCTGCCACCAGCCACCCATATTAGCTACTTTAGGCCCTTACAAAGAGTGTCCAATCCTATTGTGTAATGTTACTATTCTCCAAATGGCAGTTTTGACCATGCATCAGGCTATTAGGAATGGCCTGTACAGTGTCACCAAATACATATGCAAGTACCCTAAGAGCTTATTTATGTCTCACAAATAGCTACAAAGTTAGGTTTAAATATATTTAATAATAAATAATAAAAGAACAAGACAATACTCAGAAAACAAACACAGTGACTTCAGAGTTCAAAATCACAGGACAGTCTCAAATAAATATAGAAAACATCGAACCTAATCTTTACTATATGCCTAACTATAGCTAAAAGAAATTACTGTACCCTAGTTACTATTAGCAAGGCAAGTGCAGATGGTGATGATAAGTGGATGTTTTTGCTAGGTCCAAGACAAAATATAAAATGCACAGTCTCTCTCCGAGAGAGTTCCCAAATTAATATCAAACATTATTGCTGGGCCAGCTTGGATGACATCACTCTGTCACCTGACTTCAGTTCCCAGGCTAAACAGAAACTTAACAGAATTTCACATCTCTGTGTTAAAAATACATATCTCTCAGATGTTTTCAGATCTTGGAAGTTGTAAAACAATAAGTCTTAACATTTTAAACCTATTAATTACTTTCCCTCCAAAACAATACAAAAACTTCTAGCTCTAGACATTGTGTTTGCTTCTGCACTGAAACTGAGAGATAACATCTCTTGTTTATGGCCCAGCTATAAAGTAACTTAACCTCAACTATTCTTACATTTTGCAAGTTAATCTTCTGTGTTCCAGCAGGGTATGCTGTGGTTACATTCTTGAAGCTCAGTACATCGCATACAGTTCAGTATAAATCATTCAAAAATAAAGTGAATCGTTGTGTGCGAAGTGGGTGTAAAGCCGTGGCCAAAAGTTAGCTCTGATGAGATCCAATCACCCAGGGTAAACTGTAAAATCCAAAAGGATAAACGATAGGCTTCCAAGGATAAAATTCAAGCAAGTAGATATTTATTAAACTTCAAACAAACAAACAAAATAAAAAACAGATGAGCGCTTTCACTAGACACTAGCTTCTTCAGATCGTTATACAGAATAATAAAATTTCATCCCTTATATAGCGTAATAACAGCTGACGTGCATAATTAGATAATCAACAGAAATTAGTAGTAACAGCAAAATCTCTAAGAGAGTCACAGCTTATGCAAATGCATCTATCTGAGTCATTTGTTTATATTTCTTAGTACCAAAAGGCCTTCAATGTGAATTTCATTTTTCAATATACAATGTGTAGAGGCATCTATAATATTTAAATAATTCTCATTAAAAAATATATTTCTTTAGAACCAAATGAATCTAATTCATCTGCAGGATATTCCACTCAACGGCTGACAATTTAACGCAAACAGGTATAGTTTGCATACTTTCAGCACATTTATTATTTTTTACTAACTATTCGGAAAGTGTGGCTACAGCCATTAGAAATATCTGTTTGCGATACAAGACTGTTTAGAACTGGACACTTTTTTGCGGAAAAGCGCTTGGGTTCAGCATATGATATTGCTCTGTTTAACGGCTGATAATTTAACGCAAACAGGTACAGTTTGCATACTTTCAGCATACGTTTGCAGCTAAAAACATTTTAGATACGTGATTGTTTAAACACCAGATAATCTTGGACCAATACATAAATTTAAACCACGGCAGTTTAATCACTGTAAACAAAACTGTTTTGTATACGTCAACTGTGCGCCATATACGTAGCACCATACGAGATACCATAACGACATGACGGAGGTTGAGTTACCATACAGACCGGGAGGTGAACACCACGGTAAAGAGACAATGATGAATTTGCAGAGGCCCAGAGGTGAATATCGGGGCAGGGAAGAAATCACTTCACGATTTACGAAATATTTGAATGGAACATCTATACCAGCTTGGTTCTTGGAAGAAAATGACACAAACATTAATGGCGAGAACGCGTACGTTGACATGGATAATTTACATAAACTTCTTGGGGACATTGAGAAGGATTTTTATAAACTTAAACGCTTACAGACCCAGAGAATACATTTTGAATTCTGCCTTCAGCACAACATTATACCAAGGGGACTTAGAGTTTTCTCTATGCCTAGTCAGGGAAAGGACTACCCTGAATTACTAGCAATGTGGCAACGAATCAATATAGAAACTAGCTGTAAGTATTTGAGACTTCTGATTGACTTTTTCATGCCTATAGAAAAAGCATTGATAGACAACATAAATGAGAAACAGCATATACTTTTTAATGAGTTTCCAGAAAGGGTTGTTAGTCCCTTGTTTGACAATGTGCTAGACTGTATATCAGCGTTTGAACATAAATTATTCCAACAGAAAAAGACTAAAGTCTCTAGAGATTTTAGGGACTTTAGATCAGGGAATGTATTCACTTGGCCCAGGGGTGCCACTTTTGAAACTAGTAATATTAGAAATGTTACACTAACTAGTCATATGAATGAAAGGGGAGCTGATAATGTTAACAGCTCCAGGGAATATCATCTTAGGGACACTAATGAGGCACCTATAAATAGGAATCATTTATATAGTGAAAAAACTACTCAGGGAATAGTTTTAAATTCGAATGAATCAACATCAAACGAGCCTTTAGCATCAGTCATCACAGACACAGTGACACAAGAAAGGGATATATTGAACCCTCGCACTGTAAATGGTCATCTATCAGTGATATCTGACACTAATATAATAACTGAACAGGATACTGAATCCATTTGTAACGACTCTGCTGATGTTATACACCTAACACATGATGGTTCTAATAAGAACCACAATCTTTACCCTAATGTAAACATCAATAGGATGAACACAATAGATAAAACAATAGTAACACCTATCGTGAAACCTAAAACAAAGGAGAATACCAATACCATAGGACCAAATATTGGTCTGACATTCCCTTTAGCCATACGTCAGGAGAAGGGTCAGAGGAGATCCAGATCAATGAGCAGGGGGAGGCAAAAACGAAAGATGTCAGGGGAACCCCTATACAATACCACTATAAAGAAGATGTGGAACCACAACAACAAGGTTTGATTTTTAACCTATCTAGCATTGAATTAACTAATGATGACATCTGCCTCCTAAATAAGGGACTGAATTTTATACCTCATACTAAAAGTAGTCTAACAGAGACTGTGAAGGATTTGAAGATATTCTGTCGCAACTTAATGCTGAAATAATTATATATCGATCTACCAATGAGACAGATACTTCTGATTTATTTTTAAATGACAAGAAGAAATTTAATTTTAAAAATTTGAGTGACTTCATACCGAATAATCATCCCTTAGTTGAAACCTACTTCAAATTAACAGAAGAGGAATTGCATAAATATTATACCAATGAAAGGGGTAGCTCTAGAAGCAAGGGAAGATTCTATAATCTAACCCACAATGAAAGGGCCAGCTTAGATAAATTAAAAAATGAACAGAATATCACCATTAGACCTGCGGATAAAGGATCAGGCATTGTGGTCTTAGATACAAAACACTATACAGATAAAATGAATTTAATGTTACAGGATAGATTTTATGTCAAAGAGAATTTGATATCGATTGATAATATGTGTATTTATGTTCATGATGTGTTAACAGATATCTTTAAAAGCGGTCTCATTGATAAAGACTTATATGAATATTTATACATACACACACCAACCATCCCTATCATACAGGGTCTCCCTAAGATTCATAAAAGTTATAATGACCCACCAATGAGGCCAATAGTCTCAGGAAAGGGATGGGTGACGGAGCATGTTTCTGTTTTTATTGAAAAACACTTAAGATGTATTTTGAATGAGAATCAATACGTATTACGTGATTCAAAACAATTTTTAGCAGATCTATATGACAAAATGAAAGATTGCACAGACATTGAAAGTTTAATACTGGTCACATTGGATGTACAATCTTTATTTACAATAATTCCGAATGAATTGGGTTTAAATTACATTACATGTTACCTGAAGAAGCACAGTGATTATTCTAATGTCTTTATAGATCTGATCACACACTTCCTAGAATTAATCCTTGAAAATAATGTTTTTATGTTTGGTGACAATATGTACAGACGAGGAGCTATGGGCACACCTTGTGCCAATAGCTACGCCAATATGTTCTTGGCTAACTGGGAAGAACTAATACTGTTCCAAAATCATCTTTTTAAATCTAATGTAGTGTTTTATAGACGTTTTGTTGATGATTTATTTATGTTATGGAATGGAAATATGAATGCTTTAAGTGAATTTGGCCATAAATGGTCTAACTGAATGTCTTAAATTTACAATGCAATATGACATGAAAAGGATTGACTTCCTAGATTTATTTATTGAGAAGTTACCATGTGGTTTAATAAACACAGGGATTTATAGGAAGAAATGTCACAGAAATATGTTACTATTCAGGAATAGCATGCATCCAACACATGTTTTCAGGAACATCATGAAGGGGCAAGCATTAAGGATGTCACGAATGAATTCTAGTGAGACTGGCCTTACAAACGATATACAAGAACTGAAGAACCAGTTGTTAGCTAGGGGGTATAAGTTAGATGAAATTGAGAAATATTTAGCCATTACACCTGAAGTAAGGGGTTCGAGGGGTGCACCATATTTTGGACCAACAAACAAAGTGATTATAAGAACTAATACCAACCCCATTAATGTTAAGTTTTCAACTTACTTCACAAGAGACAATAATGACATCAAAACCATTATTGGCAAATATTGGGACATTTTAACAATAGACAGTGATTTAAAAGGACTAATTGGTGAGAAACCTATGTTCTTATATAGAAATAAAAAGAATTTAAAGAGAATCCTATGTTACAAACGATATAATGAGGATGTTAATAGGTTTGGTTCCACCAAACCATGCGGTCATTGCAATTTCTGCACATTAATAAGCACTGAATGTATTTTTATACATCCAGACTCTGAACAAGAGTTTGTTATTACAGCCAATGCCAATTGCATGACATGTCATGTTGTCTATTTAGCGGTCTGCTCAGTGTGCACATCATTTTATGTAGGCAAAACTAATAGATGCCTACGCGATAGGATCAGGGAACATTGCTACAGCATTAGGAAAGGAAATGTTAACAATGCTTTAGCCAAGCATGTTCTAGAAAAGGGATCTGAACACACATTTACATTTAGAGTCCTTGAAGTTATTACACCAAACCCGAGAGGAGGAAACATAAAATGTCACACTGAGGATAGAGAAAGTAATTGGATAATCTCATTAAGAGCGGATAAAGGGCATGGGTTAAACGAAAGAGCTTCAATAAAACCACACAAGACATATTAAATAGTTTGATTAAGGCAATATGTTTCATGACCTGACCTCATAAATACATACATACACATACCCGAATGTTATTGTGGTACAAATGTCCAATTTTCTGAAACAGACATACACCATTCAGAATAACATATAACAGCTCCTGGTGAACACATTAGTTTAATACATACACATATATATTCTTTATATTTATATATTTCTACATACATTTCATATACATATTTTTCTACATTTATATTCAATTCACATACACATATAATTTTTTCATTTTAACTTATAAGATATTTATATTTATATTTATATTTATATTCATATTTATATTTATATTTATATTTATATTTATATCACATTTATATTCTTAACCAGTTTAATAAGTAGATTTACACATATTATATATATTTTCTAGGATATTATAACATGGTTTTAAATGTATTATACATATTGATGCTGATTTCAGACATCATATACATTTATTTATATATGTGTATCTACTCATATGTATATATTCAGCATAACATATACGTTTATAATTATAACTATACTCATTTTTTCATATTTACAGTTACATTTATTCACATTTATCATGACATATACTTCTTTATCAATTTACATCTCGCACATATTTACTGATTTACACATTAATATATTATTGAAATACATATACATTAATTGCACAAGATACACATATGATTTATTCAGATAGATGGGTGTAAAATATGTTTTTAAATAAAATATGTTTTTAAATTAATATTAATATCTTTATCTTCATACATTTCAAATGTACATATACATTTTGAATATGATATGCATGTATACACATTTTTAAATATTATATATCACATTTTAACATGATATATTTTTTATTAATAAACATATACATGATGTATATACATTTTATTTGAATTAAAGTTTATTTTATCGATGAATATTATACATATATATATATATATATGCATAAATATGATATTATGAATGTGATAATGTTGTATCTAAGGTTGACAACGTTTCAAGGCATTCCTCAGAATACCACATCATGCCTGAATTAGTTTCTGGAATATCCTGCAGATGAACTAGATTCATTTGGTTCTAAAGAAATATATTTTTTAATGAGAATTATTTAAATATTATAGATGCCTCTACACATTGTATATTGAAAAATGAAATTCACATTGAAGGCCTTTTGGTACTAAGAAATATAAACAAATGACTCAGATAGATGCATTTGCATAAGCTGTGACTCTCTTAGAGATTTTGCTGTTACTACTAATTTCTGTTGATTATCTAATTATGCACGTCAGCTGTTATTACGCTATACAAGGGATGAAATTTTATTATTCTGTATAACGATCTGAAGAAGCTAGTGTCTAGTGAAAGCGCTCATCTGTTTTTTATTTTGTTTGTTTGTTTGAAGTTTAATAAATATCTACTTGCTTGAATTTTATCCTTGGAAGCCTATCGTTTATCCTTTTGGATTTTACAGTTTACCCTGGGTGATTGGATCTCATCAGAGCTAACTTTTGGCCACGGCTTTACACCCACTTCGCACACAACGATTCACTTTATTTTTGAATTACTTATTTTTTGTGAACCAGTGTGCAATCCGACGGACAGTTATTCCCTACGTCAGTATAAATCATATCAATATTCACAAATGACATAGAATTATTTACAAAATTCCATATAGTTGGGCTGGCAGTGTGACAGGTATGTTCATTTGCTAATCACTGTTCCTTATGCAATACTATAGCGTGTATATTGTTACACTTCTTTGGGGAGTTGAAGAAAGGGGTCCTTTACCCTGGGCTATCAAGCATAAAATGATATCACCAAAATAAGTAAATAAAAACTCAACTTTAATGTGAGTTGGCAGGAATGTCTACAAGATGTCCTGTACATACACACAAAAATGATAACATATTTATAGACCATGTCTAGAGTATAGGTTATAAAGTGGTACTGTGTATGGCATAATTACATTTATGTTTACTTTTTTTTACTAAAAATATAAAAACGTTATTGATCTTTAACACTGTCTGTTTTCCTTGGGGTATTTTGTTCTTCAACAGACTCCATGCAGCCATGTTGTTTTTCTTTTCTTTTTTTTACTAAGTTTTTTGTTGTTATAGCAGGCAATTAAAGTAAGGTTACATGTTTCTGCTTGTGTCAGGTCATGCCTTTTATTGTTTTCCTTTACGTTCTGCACAACAACATTGTCTTGTCATGTTCATCTCATGTCATCTCATCTGTCCCATATGTATCAGTCATACATGTTGGATTATTTAAGGAAACCCCTCTTTGATTTGGAATCCTGTAATCTTGGTATTTCCCCTATATTGATGACATTAGTTAACAATGATTACATTATGGGAACTAGTAGTACAGGAAAAATCTGATTCCACAAAATACAAAAACTCAGCAAGGATTACAAATGAGTGCCTCTATAAATGCATAAATCCAACAACAAAGCAAATGCGGCTATAGTACCATTTACTTCGTACAGGCTGAATGAAGGTCTTAAAATGTTGGTAAGAATGCAATGATCGTTCTAGATCCATTTCTATATTCATGTAGTTATTTTATTTTAACATATAATTTTCAGGCCAATAACATACACAAGAACTATGATACCGTTGCATACATCTAAGTGGGAGCATTAGATTAATACGTCAGAAGCTAATGCTCCACCAAATTGAGTGGGCTATGTGCTGCATTCTAGCACCCATATGAAAAATTCTTGTATTTGCTTTTGACCACTTTCAAAAACTGGAACAAAAATCCAGGTTCCATTCAACTTGTACAAATTGTAGTGGTCAAACTCAAATAGAAGATAAGCCAAAAATAATTTGTGTATAATGTTAATAGGCACTATAGTATTAGTTAGCAGATAGATGTGTCTGAGTGCCATCTTTTTACTACTGATACATGTCATTCAGTGTTTTTAGCAGAAATAAAGAATGCAGACCTACTGCAAATTGTGGTATTTAGAAACATTTTAAATAAATCTTAAACTCAGCTAGCTATAACTGCATTCTTCAACCAATGATATCATTAATAAACCTAAAATACTCAAACCACAAAATAGAAATACAAAGTATAGAAAATATCCAAAGCATAATCAAAGCACTAACAACCAAAGAAAAAATGACTTCAAAATCCTATAAATTAATAAATGAGTTAAAACACAAATCTGCGCTACTTTACTCAAGATACTAGGAAAAAATAAATAATCGCATCACAATATTACAAAAACAAGAAGCCATAAACAATACCTTAAAGCTTACACCTTTCAAAATCTCTATATACACACAAATGATGCTTAACAACAATGCATACTATACTCCAGCTGTCCTCAAAATATTTGGTTGCAAAAAAAGCTTACTGTGCCCTTAATGCTCTAGTGAAGATGTGGGTATTCTTCACATCTTCTGGAGCTGTAAGAAAATCTTCAAGCTCTGGTGTTCCTTAAGAGTGCAACTCGAGAAAGTTGGATACACAAAAACACCCTTTCCCAGGAAACAATGCTTCTGCACATAATCCCTAGCTCAATTAATGGTATGTGCAAGCATATTTTAGTTACAGTATGCGCGCTACTTAAATTCTATAAAAATATCTCATGGAAAAACTTTAAAGACATTGCAGTTAAATATATCACCTCCCACAAACTAACTACTAAAAGTCTAACAAAAAGATTTTACTTTCAAACATACTGGAATTCTCTCCTAGAAACAATTTTGACAAGCATACAGAATACATAAAACTAAAGGACAAACAGGTGGCAGATATAAAAATAAAAACCTCTACGTTACTAAACACAAATTGTTGTATTACTAACACATAAAACATGCTTCTAGGACAACAACTAATGGATGGCTTCCAACACTGTAAATGTTGTAAATATGCATTTAGTTTTTAAGTTTCTTTTTTTTTTTTTTCCCATTCTGGGTAGTAAAGGTACCCTACATTTACAAACCTTGCACTCAACTTTCTATCCTAACTTTACTCTATTGTAATCCTTAGATATAATGTACGCCAACCCGGTGCGAACGCACTGAACAGTCCATTTACTTTAAAAACCTAAGTCATCCACTAAAAGTGTTACAGGGCAGCCCCTCTCTCTACCTAATTCTACGCATGGCTCCCAAGACTCACAACGCTATTAACTGAACGCCAACCCAGTGCAAATGCACTGAACAGTCCATTTACTTTAAAAACCTAAGTCATCCACTAAAAGTGTTACAGGGCAGCCCCTCTCTCCACCTAATTCTACGCGTGGCTCCCAAGACTCACAATGCTATTAACTGAACGCCAACCCGGTGCGAACGCACTGAACAGTCCATTTACTTTAAAAACCTAAGTCATCCACTAAAAGTGTTACAGGGTAAAGATTATTGTCATTAACAACTCTGTACTAGCCAGGAATAGCGACCCGCTGGCAGAAACTCGACAGTACCTTCACAAGAACTGATAGTTTAAAAGGTATTCCCATAAAATTATATCAGCTTTACAGACTATTTCAAAGACTAAACAACAGAGCACAAGCTGTATTTCCAGAAAATTATACCAGTCTCACTGGCTACAGCAAATACTAAAGGAACAAGACTAGAAACTCACTACAATCTGGCTTTAAGACCCTGTGAACTCCTGGCAGGCTTCTCCTGACGTCAGTGAGTTATCATATACCCCATCTTTTCGCCGCCAGTTTCAAACAGCCTTAACAGGTACTGTCTTGTCCTCTTGCCCGGTTGCATCCCCATGCCTCAAGGTATGATATAAACTGCTAAATCTGTTTATTCTGAATTGAATACTACTGTCTTATTTGATTAGTCGTAAACTGCAACAGCTGTCTATTTCTGAATTGAATACTACTGTTTTATTTGAGTAGTCGTTGTTTCTTCTGTAATACCTGGCAACTTTTCACGTCGCAGATAGCGTGAATGTGGGTGCTTTGACCCTTACAGTAGTACTGAAAGTGATTGCACGCGTTGCTTGAGCTAGTTTGGTGTCTTTTTGCTGTCGCCTCTTAGCGACTTGTTTTTGTGCTTGTCTCTGAGTCTTATATTGTGGATTTAACCTCCTATGCCTTATCGACAATGTATAATTCGAATTTGGGAGTTGCAAACTAGCACAACACTATCTAAACGTATGCTATCCTTGAAAGTAGGGTTGGGCGGGAAACCAGCGATAGTATGATAGTCTGCCTGGTATACCTCAGCCATATCTACTCACTACTGGCTTGAATATCTACACTGTTAAGATTTACTGCCAACTGAACTCTGTACTGTATATACCCTGTCCTATGCTGACTTCTCCCTACTATACATTGATGGAGTCTGAACTGTGTATTTCAAAACCTGCAGAGTAAAACCTACAGCCTTATACTAAGGAACCTGTGTTACCAGTACTGTGCATTGATTTAAGTGTGCCTATACAGTAATCTCTATGCTAAGGGTAAGGTAAATGCTGTGACTCTAAATAACTGTCTCCTTCCCTTACTCCATTACAGGCAGCCCCTCTCTCTACCTAATTCTACGCGTGGCTCCCAAGACTCACAACGCTATTAACTGAACGCCAACCCGGTGCGAACGCACTGAACAGTCCATTTACTTTAAAAACCTAAGTCATCCACTAAAAGTGTTACAGGGTAAAGATTATTGTCATTAACAACTCTGTACTAGCCAGGAATAGCGACCCGCTGGCAGAAACTCGACAGTACCTTCACAAGAACTGATAGTTTAAAAGGTATTCCCATAAAATTATATCAGCTTTACAGACTATTTCAAAGACCAAACAATAGAGCACAAGCTGTATTTCCAGAAAATTATACCAGTCTCACTGGCTACAGCAAATACTAAAGGAACAAGACTAGAAACTCACTACAATCTGGCTTTAAGACCCTGTGAACTCCTGGCGGTGTATTCCCTGCTCCGCTTCGCCTTCGCTTTGCTCGGGCTTCGCTCCGCTCCCCACCCTGCCCCCATATCCCACCCGCCCCCACTACCTCTACATTTATAGGGCTAGCCAGCCCCTCCCACCTTCCCCCTAGCAACCAGGTCCGCCCCCCAAAATTTTTAATACTCTTCCCTCTTTCTGGGCCTTCCTTCAATACTACGTTAAATTTACAATCCCTCCCCCCTCTAGCCTCTTCTCCTTCATACACCATGGGCAAAATTTCAAATACTATTACCCCTCTTACATTTATACTCCTTCTTATTGCTCATTTCTTAACAACTTATGAAAACCAAACTCTGCTAGGCATCCCTTTCCCCAAGGTACACATTAGCACCCATCCAAATCTTTCCTCTAATCTTACCTCATTTCTCCCCTATCCTGACAAAACATTATCCCCCAAAATAGTGCCTCTCATCCTCCATTATCCAAAGATAACGAATATTAATGCTAATCTTGAAACCCTAAACAAACTACTAAGATTCATAGATCACCTGAAAAAATCCCTCATCATAGATGGCGACATTCACCCCAATCCAGGTCCACCCACAGTCTTAGACCAACCCCCTAAAATAGCCCGAAGTTCTTCAGATTCCCTACTCATACTTCATCTTAATATCAGAAGTATTAACAACAAGGTTCATAACCTATATGCCTTGTTAGCCACTTATACTCCCGACATCCTGTGTCTATCTGAAACATGGCTAAAACCTTCCACAAAGGATGAAGAGATTCTTTCACCTGGGTACAATATTCTCAGGACTGATCGGATAAATAAAAAGGGCGGGGGTATAGCTGTTATGTTCAGGAATACTTTGAGCGTTATAAGGAATCCACTTCAACCTCCCAAAGTCTCCAATATAGAACTTATTGCCCTTAAAGGGAGAGTGTCAAGATTTTCTGCTACTGTCTTTGTTTTGGTTTAGGTGTCAGGTCATGTGATCCTAATATTTACATTCAGGCTGCTCTGACTCTTTCAGCTCAGGTTTCAGTACCCTGGGGGATGGGTAAATCTCACTTCCAGAAAGCCTAACAGTTTCCTGTGTGTGCTGCTTTTATTTACAGCCCATACTGACAGGGGAACTTCTCTTTGAAATGTAGAGAAGTAATGCTTATAAGGCTTACTCTTTTATCACTGTTTAGACTTCCATTTAGCATGCATGCACTGCTTTGTATCTTCTTCATTATTTTCAGCAGCTATGGAAAAATGCAGGTTAATCAAATAGATCCTTACTTTTTAAATATAACAACATATGTGCCACAATTCTCTGATACTGTCTTGCTGCACTATTTTACAAAATTTAACATTTCTTGCCTTTTTTACCTATACCTCACAGTGCTGTTATCATTATAGACCCTAACTTTTGTTTCTCCTTTTTGCTTCTTCCCTATCCATGCTCCTCACTTTTTTAATAAACACATAACATTTCTACCTCTTACTTTCCTTCTCCTAAAAATCCCCTCCTCTCAACTCTGCACTATAAGATATGTGTACTAAGTACAGTGGAATACACAAATAATTAAGTGACTATCAAGCAGAATTATACTGATCTGAATCGTATTTTGGTTAAGATCTGTAGTCTCATGTATATGGTCTAATCTCTGTAATTAATATGCTACTAGGTTTCATCTAGTATATGTACAATTTATGTACTAGCCATTATTCTATTTACTTCCTTGTATGTGAAAACGATTAAATTTACTCTGAACCTTTTCTCCCTGGGCATCCCCTGTATATGGGCTTCCACCCAGTCATACTTTCACAGTCAACAAATGCCAAATACATGCATAAACACATACATACAGAAGTAACTAGATAAATTACAGACTACCCTAGCTGTATGTGTTTTCTGCTAAACGTAATAAATACACTGGTTTCCTTTTATAATCCAGTCTGGAATGATGTTCACTTACAGATCTAACTGCTCATTGAGGTTCTTTTTCCATACATGTCCAGATTAGCACCGTGGTCATACTGCTTATGTCAATTTTTTTGGTCGGCGAATCATTCCTGAAGTGACTGCTCAGTTGCATAGTTTTTGCCTATTTTTCCGTAGATGTAAAACAGGCCAGTTAATTCCTATGTACATATTATTCATTTTAGAATGATTAGGCTTACTGTTGCAATGGCATATGGAAGATAACAGAACTAGAATGTCACAGACATTTTAGGCAGCACAGTACAGAATTACAAGGCACACAGATATGTCCCTTATAGCTTGTTGCTGTGGTTGCTCCTATTGGTTTTATTTATTCTCTAAAGGCCCAATTATGGTGATACCTCTCAACCTAGTAGTTTCACAAATCTACATAAGCCTTAGACTTAAGGTGGAAACACTCCCCCAAAATAAGGGCAGGTTTTCAATACTGCCCTTATGAATAGAAATGGTTGTCCGAAGGAACTAGTCAAAAAATCCAATCTATGGCATTATTTAGTATCTTCAGTCCTCATGGATTTACACGCAGAGCTCATTTATGATGAATAGCTCAAATACACAAGTCATCACTCTGGACTTTCTGGAAGACAAGGCCCTTGCCCTGTATTATGTCTCATACAGGCTTTTATAGGTGAGATCTATGCGTGGCCTACAGGGCATTGTCAGACCCCACTCTGATGTATCTCCTGCATATCCACAAAATACCCAGTACCAGAATTACATGTTCTAAACACTTAAAGCTTGCCTGTGATATAAATAGGACCTGCTGCAGAGATAGGTATTTATCCCAGAGACTACTCCAGCTATGGATCAGGCTCCCCATCTATGTGAAGCAGAGTTCCTCCCTAACCGAATTCATGAGCAACTTGTACAATTTATTTCTTTCTTTATTTCCAGTTAGTTTACCGGTGAAGTAGATTGTCCCCAGAGAACCCATTTTCAGCTGAGGCCCGGGGAGAAAAGCTCCATGAAACACATTACAGTAAGGATAGCAGTCGAATAAAAATAACAGTACATATCAAATAATACAAAGCGTGAGCACTGTTGCCCATAGTGTAAAAATATCGTGCAGATACATTTTAACAAATTCACACAGTAAAAGTCAAAAGCTGTTTACACGATTTACAGAGTGTGAGACAATTGGATAGGAAATCACAAATTCATCCATGGTTTGGCACTTATGTCTGTAATGGACACAGGTAACCTGTAAATGGTTCATCTCCCAGTCCCATGCTTACACTTATCAAGGTTAACAGAACGTGTCAGAGATTTGGGATGCATGGCTAAGCTTAAAAAGGCACTTGTGGTCGTTACCGTAGTAAACACCTATGAACCTTTGAACAATGGTCCTTTGTGAGCTCTGATTATTCCAGATGTCCTTTCTAGAGGACTACATGAAGTATTAGTCATGATGGTGGAGGAATAGTTATGAATGATACAAAAAATGTAACATTATAAGCATGCAACATCGAAGCTGCATGGACCAAAAGCAGAGGAGAGTGATGTGAATTACACAGGGTGCCCGATTAACAAGTGCAAGGCGCAGTGTATTGTTTACGTGCACCCTTCATACATACCAGCCAAAAGACTATTGTGCTGCAGTGTGTAGATTTCCACACCGGTAAACATGTTGTGTATGATATGAGCATGTGCACAAACACTGCTGGTGCAGTATGGCTGTAACACCATCATAGGTACTGTCCAGAAAAAAACAGTCACCCGTAGGCATATCATAACAAATGGCTCCCCCATCACCACCACCACCAGTACCTACTATCCATATCTGTTACCAAGCAACAGACTTGAAATAGCCTATATATGTGTCCCAAACATTCCACTAAAGCTAAAAATTCCATAAACAAACCCTTTCAATGAGTAAAGAAACACATCTGTAACTCCATAAACCAACCCTTTCATGGAGTAAAGGAACACATCTATACAAAAGTACATTATTTACTTATAATATGTGAGTTATCTGCTTCCATACCCTCTACCTGGCATACTCTGACTTCCTCATCTGGGTATTGTCACTACTACTTATTATAACAGTCCCCCAGATTCAGCAAGCCCTGCAAGGTGTGCAGGACTAGTGTATGAGCTCCAGCAGGCAATATGTCTGTCGTGCGATCCAGGAATAGGCTGTAGTCACGTGCATGAGTGCACCTGCACTAGTCCTGCATCGACTCACCGCCTGTATGCACATCACCCCATTTTCATGTGAAATCCATGCAAATGAGGTGATTTTGCGATCCAGGAAGTTGTAAGCCAGATGTGCAACAATAGTGTAATCTGCATAAATGTACTCAACCACTAACCGAGTAAATTTCTGAAAAATACCAAACGGAGCCATGATAGCCTCAAATAAAGGGTGTATATTATGTAGATAGCATGTCAATGGCCAGATATATGGCCATTGGCATGGAAAATAGTTACAAAAAAAAAATTAACTTAATTTTTTTTTAGCCGATCTTGCCTGTTTAAGCATAGGACAGCGGCGCACAAATGTGATTGGGTGAAAATTAAGATAAAAAACTAAAATAAGCATTCTAACCAAAATCTCTATTTTGCCATTATACTAAATGGCAGGCAGAAGACAACATGGCCAGTGAATAGTGGATACTAAGGGGGGAGGCTCATTGAGGGACCTGTAACTATGCATCAGCAGGCAGTCCTATGCAAATGAGGGGAATGATACTGAATCCCATATTTCCCCTGCATGTATTTCAGCACCCAAAAGTGTAATAGCAGAAATAGCTTGGTCCTAACCTAGAAGTTAGCTGACATCATGGAGGGGTGTATCAGGCATACTGTAAGCAGATTGGAGCCCTGTGGCTCGCGTTTGCCCGTAGCTTAGCAGAGCTAAGCAAGGTGGTGTGTCTCAGGTTGCAAGCACTCTTTACATTTCCTAAGCGGGTGTGCACAACACACACTGGTTTTTAAAAGGGGGAAAAAAAGTAAACCAGCAAATAGCAGCTCTGTGCATATTTGAGCACTCTGTTTACGTGGTGCACCCCCAGGCTTAAACAGGAAGGCAATGGTAAGGGAAAACAGCAGTCAGAAGGTAATCAGGAATGAAATAGCATAGCTGGCAGGTGAAATGTATCAGAATCAGCCAATTACCCAGGCAGCAGCACAGCCCAGAACACTACTTTAAACTATCCAAACACTTTTTCCTATGGTTTTCCCACATACTCTACACCATTGCTGTATATAAGTGGGGGAATTTTAACAAACAAAAACAAGAAAATTATAGGGGCTGCAATAGCTATCATGCAACAACAAGTGGAAGAAGCTGAGGGTGGTGAGAATGACAATGCTGCCAACCAACCCACAGTCAGGAGATGGATAACAGTGTACAAACCCAGGTTAACCTACCAGTGGCTACATGAGCTGTAGATAGTGGAGCGTTATCGGGTGTGCAGGCACCTCATACAGCGAATTGTTGAGCTGTGCCGGCCATGCCTCACACACACAACTAACAGAGGGGAACCCATCCCAGTGGATACCAAGGTATGTGTAAGCCTAAGAATGCTAGCTACAACAACCTTCCAAAGGCCAACTGGGGATATCATGTGCATCTGACAGGCATCAGCATCCAGGGTACTCCACTAGTTCCTTGATGCCATGTCAGCACATGCTGGTGAGCATGTACATTTCGCCAACACCCATGAAGTGTTGTCCAGGGTTGGGAGGGTGGCCTAATGGTTAAGGTGTTTGCCTTACAAACACAAGGTGCAGGGTTTGAGTCTCACAAGGGATAATTGGCTAAGCTTAAAATGGCTCACAAGGGCAGCTAGCTTAGTACTAATCTATGAACCTATGAACCTATGCATCTCTTCCACCAAATAGCAGAATACCCTGAGGTAGTGGGTGCTATAGACTGCAAGTACATATGCAGCAAAGCACCACCCAGTGAGTGAGGTAGGGTCTACATCAACCACAAGGGCATCCCCTCCATCAATTGCCAGGTTGTGTGCAATACCCAGGGCATAATAATAAATGTGTGTGCTGGCTGCACTGGAAGCTATCACGATTCCCACATCTTGCATCTGATGCAGCTGTACCAGAGATTTTCCAAAGGGGACATCTCTTACAGTCACCTAGTAGGGGATGCTGGTTATGACTGGACCAGTGGCTGATGACACCCATCATAAATGCACACACACCCGTACAAGAACTCCATAATGAGGCACACACACTGACCATAATTATAATAGAGCGTGTGCTTGCATTGCTCAAGTCATGGTTCTGGTGTGTGTATACATCGGTGGAGCCTTGTAGTAATCACCAGCTACATGTACTCAAATAGTCATCTTATGTGCCATGCTACACAATATGATCCTGTGGAAACAGCTTCAGCAGGAACAGCACGGGGCAGGGTCACACAGCCCCCCAACGTTGCCAAGGTCTGCACAGCCACAGAGTGACTTGGAGGAGGAACAACATGAGCCTGCCCCAGTAGGAAGAACGAGGTGTGCTCGATATGCCCTGGTATTTGGCAAAGAGGCAATGCATAGCACATACACTGACACAGGAGGGACCCAGGGAATCACACTTTTCTATGATGCACAGATACAATAAAAGGGATGCCAAACATGACACTACCTGTGCCCAACCACATTTATGGAGTGTACTATGTGCATCCGACAGAGGCAGCCCTCCAGCACCATCCTCAATACTGGCACACCCCCAAGGTAAGTCACTCACCTTACCAATTGCCAAATGGAGTAGTATGTGTTGTTACCTGTATCTATGATATTGATGTGAGCATGAAGGGAATCGGGTGGCTGAATGGGATGCCAGCAGATATTAGACACTTATAGTGGCAGCATGAGATCTGTAACAAATACTGGTGTCACCATAGTAGCCCGTACTACACATGGTGACAAAACCCCACTGCAGGAAATGTGCTGGCCCACATGTGTGACCATATGACACACACATGCCAGTCAGGGAGGTTCACATACCCAATAAGAGTCTCAGCCAGCAGGACAGGTTTAAACAAACACAAACAAAGGCTGTGCTAAGGCCTCTGAATGATGCCTGTGAGTAACCTCCCCCCCAGGCCTACACAGACAGACTACATCACGTCAGGTAGTTGGATATTAGTTCTGAAGGGTAGGAAGTTAGAAACTAATATGTAAGTCAATCAAACCTAAGATCTGTAGTACACTCATATGCCTCTAGTCAGCATGATAGGTTAGAAAACACAATGAAATACAGTACCGGACATACCAGTAGAGTCATAGCGAATGTGTACAAGTGTCAGGTGTGCCCCCCCCAATCCTGTGTAGATGTAGAAAGTCAGGTGTGCCCCACCCATATCCTAAGTAGACATGTAGTAACAGTCATGTGTGCCCCCCCAATCCTATGCAGACATGTAGTAATGTGTACCCCCCAATCCTATGTAGAAATGTAGTAACAGTCAGGTCTGAACCCCTCCACTCCCATGTAGCAATGTAGAAACAGCTGTGCCTCACCCAATCCTATGTAGACATGTAGTAACAGTCAGGTGTGCCCCCAGTCCTATGTAGAAATGTAGTAACTGTCAGGTGTGACACACTCGCTTGTAGCAATATAGAAAGAGTATGGTAGAGATCTAGTAACAGTCAGGTGTGCCCCATCTATAAACCATGTAGACATGTAGTAACAGTTTGGTGTGCCCCCAATCCTGTGTAACAATGTAGAAACAGTTAGGTGTGTCCCCCCATACTTATGTAGACATGTAGTAACAGGTGTGCACCCCCAATCATATGTAGAAATGTAGTAAAAGTCAGATGTCCCCCCCACTCCTGTGTAGCAATGTAGAAACAGTCAGGTGTGCCCCCCCAATCCTATGTACATATGTAGTAACAGTCAGGTGTGCCCCCCAATCCTGTGTAGCAATGTAGAAACAGTTAGGTGTGCCCCCAATACCTATGTAGACATGTAGTAATAGTCAAGTGCCCTCACCACAATCTTATGCTGAAAAGTAGAAATGGTTTGGTGTGCACCCCAAATCCGATGTACACATGTATTAGTAACTATCAGGTGTGCCCCCACTCCTATGTAGAAATGTAGTAACAGTCAGGTGTGACCCAATCCTATGTAGAAATGCACTAGCATGTATGTGTAGGTATACCAGTTGGGCACAGATGCCCAGAGGTGGCCAAGGTAGCAGTTTACATTGCAGCATTTGCACAATATGCAGGTATGTGTGTGTTAGGTTGGTGTGTGTTTCATTTGTGTGAGAGTGGTCACTATGTATGCATGTTGAGGTTTTACCTGGTGGCCATTGCCCACTACTGCCGATGACAGCACCAAGTCCTCACAACTACAGTGCACCAGACAATCCCCACCAGTATAACACATGCTATGAGAAAGCCATTGTAAATGTATGGTGGTAATATGTGTCACCACCTCAATAATGGACATGACATGGCTGTTGGCCTAGATATACAAGCAGTACACAGGGAAATGTACCCCAGACATACAGTATATAATGTGTAACTGTGAAATGGACACACCCTTGAAATTGTACATACAAGTATGCATCACATTATCTTGCCCTGTAGTAGGGAATAGCTGTGTCTTCTGGCCAAACACTTGTAGATCACAAAGGTGATAGGACTGATGTAGTGTGCAACAGCTGATGCACCTGCACATGCCACCATAACTGGAATGCCCTATGCATATCTGTGAGTCAGATGCAAGTAGTGCCCATAACACACATGCACCCAGCTCACCCAAACACCAACCACAGGTACCTCTCTGGGCGGATACCTGCTGTTGGGAATGGGCATATGACCCCCACCTGTGTATGGTAATAGCAAAAGAATGCAGCATGCAGTGCAGGTGTCCCACGCAGGTGTGTCCCTAGATGTAGGTATCACCCTGCCAGCATCCACACCACCTGATCAATACAGATAGAAAGTATTGGCATGAACACCTAGCACACCTACTCGGTCATCCCAGGGGAATATACTGTATGGTGGTCTGGGGCTGTAGGACTGACAGAATGCAACGGCTTGCTACAGCTGGCCTGCATCACCACAAAATGTCCTACAGGACCCTGTCAAAGGCCTGAGCCTCACACGTACTGCCAATGCATGTTATGTCATGGCCATCCAAAGAACAACATAACACACTCCACATAAGCCATATGCAAGGCCATGTGGACAAACCACAGTAACATGTCCACTGCATGAACTGTGGACCAACACCAAAATACAGCTGTGATGAGGTGATAACCGTAGAGAAAGTATCACAGAATGTATGCATAATGTATTGAAGAGGACAGAATAATAGAGGGGGTGTGGGAGCATGGGCAGCATGGAATGTGCAAGGTCCCACACACAGCTGTTTGCCCATATTAACCCTGGCTCCAAACATCTAAATTGGTGGCTACAAACCTGCCCATACACCACAATAGGGGTAATGTCCTGACTTATGACTCCTGCCTCTGGGTAACTTGTGTGAATCTGTACAGCTGTGAGGTATTGCCACAGCAAGATAAGCCCACAGTGTCATGTTGATGCATGTACAAGTATGGGATTATCTGTCAGCACTGTACCAAGTGGTTGAACTGGTTACACAGACCCAGAAGCAAGTGTCTGCAGCTCCCCCTCCAGAATGTCATAACTTTCCATGAATATGTAGGCATTTGCCCACAATACCACACACAGCTGCATTCACCATTGTTCCCCAGGCCATCACTGTGAGCAAGAATGTCCACCTGACAGTACTTGAGGATATAAAACATCACAGTGTATAACACTACACATATCTGACAATCTCTGCTAGCACCAGTACCATGCAGCAGAAGTACCACAGACACAATCACCTACAGTACACACTATCCCTTGCACAGTTTGACCCCATATTGGCAGATCATCTACAGATATCCTGCAGAAACAGTTTGCTACCTGTACTTGTACAACATAAAGGTCTGCACTGCCGTAAAAACCATCTGGAATGGATCCACACATTCAATACAGAAGGGCATACTGGGCATGCTCACACACAAACAAAAGAAGCCCATGTCAGCAAACAGCAATGGCCCATACAAATCTGACAGTTGCATATGTTACTGCATACACTCCTCTGTCTGTTCCAGTCATGCTTTGCACACACATTGGATAGGAATACAGACAGCACACTATAATATGCCAAAAGTAGATATACATAGATGTGTGGAAGAGTGTAACAAAGAGTTATCCATCATGAGGCCTGTCCCACCCAGCACACAGCCAAATGGATACAACCACATGATATGTAAATGTCACTCACTGTAAAAAGTAGCCACTTGTATCCATCATCATTACAGACTATGTGGTGCAAGTGCTAGCTGTGCAACATGACTGTACAAGGCAGTAGTCATCTAGCAGCTGTATACATGTACCTGCGCAATATAACCCTGCATGTGCCGGCATGTGTTGTGTCAACACCTTGATGAATGGGTTATGGTGATTCACACACACTGCCATCCCCATAGCTTGATTATGATAAGCCTGCAGATGTCATCCACTTTGAATTACACCATTTGGAATGGAGTAGCCCAGTAATCTCTGTCGTGCATCCTAAGACAGCGTATGCTATAGTATAATAAACTACTTAGGTAGGACTTCTAATCCCATACATGGCAATTTTGTGTGTGTGTGTGTGTGTGTGTGTGTGTGTGTGTGTGTGTGTGTGTGTGTGTGTGTGTGTGTGTGTGTGTGTGTGTGTAGGGGGTAATGTTTTTTAGGCTAGTCACACTCACTACAATTCAAATGCCCTACTTTGGCAAGGCTGCACATGTCATTCACTATGAAATACACCTTTAGAAACGTGTAGCCCAGTAATATCTGTGGTGCATCCTATAACAGCTTAAAGCTGCAGGTTGATATAGTACTTTGGTATGGGTTATATAGTCCCACACATGGCAAGTGTGGATTTTTGTAT
Source organism: Protopterus annectens (assembly GCF_019279795.1). Lineage (NCBI taxonomy): Eukaryota > Metazoa > Chordata > Ceratodontiformes > Protopteridae > Protopterus > Protopterus annectens. The sequence continues at coordinate 1,882,507,368 of NC_056728.1, read as the reverse complement.
GTGTGTTTCTACATCTGTGTAGGCAGCAATACTTTTTAGGCAAGTCACACTCACATGACATACTTTGGCTAGGCTGCTGGTGGCATTAACTGTTAAATATACCTTTTGTGAATGAGTACTCCAGTAAGCTGAATGGTGCATCCTATAAATGCATAATGCTGTAGTGTAATAAACTGGTTGGGTAGGAGTTTTAATCCCAGACATAGCATGTATGTGTGTGCCTGTGTTTGTCATTCGTATCCTGTGTGGAGGTGTCTGTGAGTGTGTAAACAACTGGACTCATTGTGGAGCGTGTTTTACAAATTTCTTATATGGTCGCCCTCGTATATGTCACATGGTCCACCTTACAAGGATAACAGATGTGAAATAGCCGAGAGGCTGGGGTATCAATCCATACCCCTACATGTGACATCAAGGCCTGGCGAACAAAGTTAGCAACTCTTATATTACACAGAGACCAGTCCCAACCCATGTCTCAGACACAAACACACTTGCCTAAGCAACAATTGCTATGCTGGTAGTACACTGCATATTGCCCACAGATAATAACCATTGTGTAATTCCAGTGGATGACAGAGGGCATGGCACCCTGTCCATCAGTACAATACGCATGTACATGCACACAGTGTGCCTTCAATATGCTGCCACTGGATGCCTGAAACACCTGTGGTGCCATCCAATGTGACCCCCAAAGGACATACCATGCCTTATACACATGCCCTGTATGTACAGATACCACTGACACCAGGGAATACCTGTATCATGCTATCAATGTAGATGAACGGTCAACACGCTGTCCATTACCTGTTCCCAGCACATGAGGCCAGGACAGGCACATCTGATTATAACAATCTGTGTCCACAACATGGGCCAGACACCACAGGTACATTTCAACAAGTCACTGTACATGCATGAGGGATGTGTGTACATCCCAGACAGCGTCCATGTTATGGACTAAACAACACATACATGGCAAGCATTGAGCAGCAATGCCAATACACAATAGTTACCCAGGTGACTGGATGGTAAATACAATACCCACCTGTGTAGGCCAATACACACAATGTTTACACTGATAGGTCAACACTTCTTTTTATTCAGTCATGGCATAGACTCATAAGTGGTCATGATACCACAACAACTACAACCAACAAAGTACAGTCCAAGAATTAAACATCACTGACACTGACTGTACAGCGAGCTGACCTACAAGCAGTTCGTTATGTGTTACAACATTTTCTGCCTGTCTATATTTATTCAGACAGTGCTTACATACTTAATTCTCTGCGGCTACACATCTACATGGGCAAGGAGAGGATTTGTTGCTAATATGGCAAATCACTCAAGCACGCTTCTGTGTTACAGACTATTTTGAATTTACTTCGTAGTCAGTCCCTTGTGGGTTAGTACAGTATTTTACAGGTAAAAGCTCATCAGAAAGCTACAAATTAAATTTTTCATTTAAATAAGTATGCAGAACAAATGGTAAAAAAGTCAGCCAGGGAAGGAATGCAGTTGTATCCTACAGAACACCTTTCTGGTGTACCAGATAACATTACTACAGTACATGACATACAGACATTTTCAGCTCAGAATTTGCAACATGATTTGCTGCAGATCCAGACTAAGTTTGGAAGGAAGGAAGTTGAAGGAAGAATTAGAGAAATGGACTGTTGTAGGACACAGTCCAGGGCAATATTATGCAAAAAGTTTGGAAGATGGTTCTAGTCTTCCTTATATTCCATACCAACAGGCACGACAGTCAGTGAAGTTTAATCATCAGGTAATGGGACATTTGGGCACACAAAAGTTATGGCCCATTGTAAAGAACAAGTACTGGCATCCACAGTTAATGAAAATCTGTGATTTAGTGCATGCTGAATGCGTAATATGCTTGCAAGTTAATACTCAACTGAAAAAGCTACAATTACTAAAGGTAACTGCAGCGGATGGACCTTGGTATGCCATCAAAATTGACTTTGCAGGTACATTACCCCCGGCTAAAGGTGGGTACAAGTATATGTACTAATACCACAGTCATTACAGGCAGCATACATTAGGCATATGTTCAACAAATATTAACAAATAAACCTACTCTGTTCATACAGACCATTTGGTTAAAATCACTTCTACCTGTAAAACGGTAGACAGATGGTATCAAAAGGTTAAAGTACATTTTAACATTAAATTCACAGACACAGGCAAATGCCAATAAAAAAGAGCTTGGTATAATACTCTGCTAAGGGGCCTAGGCACACGCATTATAGTTATTAATGCAGCTGATTTTAACATTCTAGCTAATCCTTTAAAAACAGTGGGGGAAGATATCTCTTAGATTGCACATTTACAAGCTTCTTGGAGTCCAGAGATAAGGAAGGCACACCTGCATAATATAAATTAGCAGCACCAAATTTTACACAATTATGATGCTATGCAGTTACATCAGTTAAAATCTGATGGTAACATGACCGTTTTTGTAAATTGGACAAAATGCATTTTGCTATCTTTGTATGTAGAAATTCAAAAAAAATAATGTACAAATTGAACTAATGTTAAAGAATGAAAATGTTTGGCAACAGTTGTTTCATAAATGGGTACCTGATACAGATTGGATTAAATTATATACTCAAGTAACACACTGTTCTCCGCAATACTGCACAGGACAGTTTTCACTTTATAATGTTACTGATACCACTGTTATGTGTCAATTTACGGTATTGCCTATGACATTTCTAGTTCCAGAAGGACAGGAGTATTGTTTGCCACAATTTAAAGGTAATCATATAGATATGAGAGGAAAAACACATAAAACTGAGTATTGTACACAGACTCAGAATGGATTAATTTGTGGACAGCATTCTCCTATCTACTATTGCAGCATTCTGTTAAATTATGTAAGTAGACAATTGTGCCATCTTCTTTTCAAATGTTTATAGAAGTGGCTCCTCAGCATGTTTGTCTGGTTACAGATCAAGATGTTGGACATAATTTAAAATTACCTTTTGTAGGATGTTTATCACATGTTGATTTCCTTAAATGGAATAATCAGAGCTATGCGATTACTAAAACCATAGAGGTAAATGTTGTTGTGTCTTTCGGCTTTTCCCAGTTAGGGGTCGCCACAGAGGAACTCTGGTCGGCTAATCATTGACAGAAGATTCTTATGTGCCGATTTGCCGGCCCTGACGCACAACCTTCAATGAAGGTGCACCCCTTCCCGCGTGTCTCCACGCACAAGATGCTTTAGTTAATAATCGAACGGACAACGTCTTGGTGTGAGTCGACAATGCTACCGCAGCACCACCAGCTCAGCTAAAACTATAGAGGTAAATACTTCCATAAATTGGAATTATTACTTAATACAGTCTCCCAATATATCTGTATCTTTGGATAATTTAAAAAACATAATGAATAATACTGCAATTCTCAGAGAGTACTTAGGAAAAAGAAATGAAAGTATTCTGTATTGTGAGGCATTAAGCATCACTGAAAAAGATAAATTACTTAGCTTGACCGAAAATACCAAAAAAGACACTGCTCACAATTGGTGGAATATCTTTACTGGTTGGTCAAAATCATGGAAAAAAATGTTAAATTGGATAGTACATCCTGTACTAGTACTGTTAGGCATTATAGTCATATTAACTATCTGGAATTGTTATCTAAGTTGTCATTTGCGAAAAACTTACAGAGTCCATCAAATCAGCATGGTTAATATAAATGAATTGGAAAAGGGTTCAATGTGTGCAACCGAAGTAAAAAATGAGCAGTCATTTTACACCGTTTAATTTGAAAAGAGTGAATTGTGAAAGTTGAAATATCCTGTCTTTAGTAATGAACAAGTTAACAATGAATTTCAGTATATTTTTCTGAAACTGTAAAATAAATATTCTGCTTTTATTCTAGTGCAGAGTGCGCTTAGCTTAAACTCTTGCCAAAAGCATATGGCTTGGCATTCATTGTTATGAAGTATAAACAACACAGTTACTGAAATTCTCTATCTACAAGCAGGTCAAGATGAACTCTTGTATGCAGCTGAGTTTCGTCAACAGGACATGCAAGATAAGAGCAAGGCCAAGCAGTTATTCTTCAGGAACAGAACGTGTGAGATATGGAAAACACACAGTCAGCAGACCAGCTTCAAAAGAAAGACTTGTTATTCTGTCAAATTGTCTTAACTGTTGATACAGGCAGAAAAGAGAGTATAATTGGACTTCTTACTTTTGTATGAGGGACATTGATTCTTAAATTTTGATGCTGTAAGCTGAAGTATGGTTTTGCTACATGTGTATCTTTCATTGTTATACAACATGTCTACTTTGTATGCAGTAAAGAATGTCATATCAGATTGACCCGTCTCCGTTGCCTTCATTGAGTAATGGTAAAGACTACCTTTCAGTGTAGTAACATAACTTTTACAGATTTATCCAAAGTTCATGGGGCTCAACACAGCAAATTTGGCATCTGTGTCCTGTGCAGTGACGTGTTCTTGACTGTATTACTGATAGAGGTGGGGTTAAGTAAAGGCTGTGTGTGTATATATATATATATATATATATATATATATATATATATATATATATATATATTTCTACACACATATATATATATATATATATATATATATATATAGGGGTATATTTATGTATATACCTTTTACATATATGTACACAATACATATATATAATAATATATATATATTATATATATATATAATATATATAATAATGTCTATATTTAGGCATAACTATGATTCCAAGTGGTGTCTAACTCTGTAGCAACACATACATGGTGCATAAAGTGCTTAGAATGTCAACAGACTGCCAAGTACAGCATGCTATTTGCGTGATAGCACAGAGCTGTTGGACATGCTCCACCTAAAGAAATCCCAATTCCTCCGGGCTGCACGCTCTAGGTACCTAAACCTTGTCACCACAATAAACAGAACATGCTGGAGGGATACATTCCTGTCCCAAAGACTTCCCATACTCAGGAACAAACAACCTATTTATATCAAAGATCCCCATTAGAACTCTTCAAGAAAAATCTTGATGATTGGATGGAAAATAGTCAATTCACCCCGGGATCACCTCTGCAGCTATGCTCGACAGGGGCACAAGAAAATATTTTTTTTGGGTGGTGAAAGCCAGGGTACCTTTTGGGCTAGACTTGTATAGACCCTAGGGCCAATAGCCTAGTACCTACCAATTAATCTATAAAAGTGAGAATGAAAATTTGCTAAAGTGACTTCCAGGTAGTACCTGCCAGCAGACACCATGTCTGCAACATGCAGTTGCAATACACACAGGTTAGCCTGTAGATAACAATGAGGCCTTTCAAACCTACAGAATGACTATATCATGAAAAATGTTGGCACACTCACTACTTCAGTATGCTGAGTTCATTATTAACAGGAAGACAATAGAATAGAAAGTCATATTTGAATAAACAAGGTAGCATGCTGTGAAGGTACAAACAATAGCACAGGTGTTAGAACAATTGCCACCTGGAAAAGGTGTTATGTGGTCTTGAGCAGCACTGGAGATCTCTTTCTTGGGAATCACACCCAATGGAGATCAACCTCAAAGATATGTAAATACTTGTGATGCTGGTGGAGCCATACGGTCTACTACATGCATTTGTAATACACAAATATGGGGTTGTGCAGAACAAAAGTTCTGCTAAAAATTGAGAGAGATTAGTATGTGAACAGATGGAAGTGAAATGGTTCCAAAAAGTCTAAGAATATGGCTATGTGCAATTATTTAAATAAAGACAACACAACAGAGAGTTGATTGAGGATGAAAGAGACTGCATGCTGTGAAGGCAATATCAGTATCACCAAACTAAGAATGTTTTGAACTCACAGAGGGAATTGATGACCCTGAGTCTGTCAGCTTGTTTATTTGGTGGGTCTCAACAACAAAAAAAGTAGAGCTGTGTGATATGGGCATATAACCGCCCCAAAAAAAGTAGAGCTGTGTGATATGGGCATATAACTGTCCCCAAAAAAAGTAGAGCTGTGTGATATGGGCATATAACCGCCACAAAAAAGTAGAGCTGTGTGATATGGGCATATAACTGTTCCAAAAAAAGTAGAGCTGTGTGATATGGGCATATAACTGCACCTGATCTGTTCTAAGGAATGCAAACACATACCACTGAGATACAGCTATGGTGGTAACAATGTCATAGATAGCTAAATAATTTTATTTCTCCAACTATGATATTTTTCTAAACAGCTAAATGTATATCTTTCCTTTCTGTGTGTCGAGTGACTGCATGCACACCTGTAATGACAAAATATAACTCATGTAAGGTATGCAGTGTGTTTCTAAGCATCTCTCACAAAAATGTGCAGGTAGACAATTGCAACAATGATGCAGAAACCTCTGTCATCTCGTAATAAAGGCTAATACAGGTAAGTACAACAATAAAATGAATATGTTGCAGATTAATAACATAGAGGTAATTACTACAAAATTGATTTCCAGGAAAGTACACTTCTTCCAAAAAGGATATTGCATTGTGCTGTGACTTGTAAATAACACCTGTATTAATATACCAGTTTGTCCAAAGTTACTGATGCAAAGCTATTGCTATCTAACTATTGAAAAACGGGATGTCAGGGTAGTAGAAGGCATGAGACTCAGATGCCTGATATAGTCCCTGACAGTCACCAAAAAGGTAGCGTGAAAGCCCTGAAATAAATCTGGAGCTCTGTCTATTTGCCATTTGGTTTAAAAAGATCTAGGAAATGTAATTGGTAGTTGACAGTACACTGTCAAATTTATGGGTTAACTGGATGAAGACTTTGTCAGAGATGGCCTGCATCTGTCATCCCTAGTCTTCCAGATACTTGCCAAGGCTCTTGCCACCCCAATATTGCCTTATTTAGGTGGTGTACCAACAATCACATTACCACCACAACAGCTACAAACAAATGCAATCTCAGAGTCATGATGCTCAATGCTAGAAGTCTAACTCTCAAAATGCACCCGCTCGACGCACTCCTTAAAATGAATAACATCGACATTTGTGCAGTAACAGAGACCTTGTTCAAGGCAGCAGAAAGCACCCCTGCACTACCAGGCTATAACTCATTCCACACCTTTCAGCCCCTGAACTTGGACCAAAGGTCCAAAGCTGGAGGTGTTTTACTATTCATAAAGGATGCATACACCTTCAGACTGCTAGCCCTACATTACACATCTGAGATACTTCCGGTGCAGCTAACATTGGGTAAGACAGCGATTCAGCTCGTAGCCTGCTATAGGTCCCCAAACATGTCCCAATAGTCACACTCCATGTTCCTACGGACCCTGGAGAATATTATGGTCCAACCTAACACTCTCATACTGGGCGACTTCAACTAGTCCTCCATGAACTGAGAAACATACTCATGTAGCAATAGACTTGCCCAATGCCCTCTGTAATTCATTAATTCCAATGTTCTGGACCATCTCTTTCTTACCCTCACTAGAGGTAGCAACATCCTTCACCTGGTCATTACTAACATGGGCGACTGTTGCTCTACAATAGTCAACTCTTCCCTGGTTAGATTCCACCAGAAACTAATCAATTTGCAAATCCACATACCTCCCACCCCCCACACAAAGGTAATCACCATGAAAAACTTATCCAAAGCTAACTTTGGGCTTCTAAAAATTGAGGTGGCTAACTTCACAGCACACATGCAAATGGAGAATATTTGCATGACTGCCAAATCATACTCCAATGCACTGCATGAACACATACACAAATGCATGGATCTTGCCATACCCAATTCAACCAGGATCCTCTACTCCAAAAAAAAAAAAAAAAAAACAAATCTGGTGGTCCCCTGTCATAAACAAACTCTACAACAGAAGCAGGAAACTCATGCTGAGTAAGGCAAAGTCCCAAGACAGTAAAAACTTCCTTATCAGCCTCAACAAAAGGTTGACATCCCTCATCAAATCCTCTAAAACTAACTATGAAAACACAATTGCAGCAGATAATAAACACAACCATAATGCCTTCTATGGTTATGTAAAGAATATCATTGGCAATACCCAGATGAGCTATTGCACAATGGTACCTCCTATACCAACCCAACACATATTGCCATTCCACATGGATGGGTAGCCTGTTCCAGGGAAGGGGCAATGACTGGCAATACATATCTGTCTCTCCAGCAGGTCCTATCAATGTAACAGCCAAGCTTTAAGTCTTTAGAATGGGTGATTATGCTGCTGTTGGTTTTGCAGATATGCAGGAGAGCCAACATAGTGGGTTTCAGAAAATGGCCTGTATGTCAGGCATTTTCTTGCCCGTCAACAGCCTGTGTGAGACAGAGTACAAGGACAGAGCCTTCAGGAAGGCTGCCTACCATATTTTACTGAAGCATTGTACTCTTTTAGTGCTGAACATGTTTGTATGTTGCAAATAGTGGATATGCCTGGTTAGGTACGAAGGGGTCATTGTACTCAATGATAGGTGTGATGAATGTCATACACAGTGGAACAATGTCTTCCTTGGACTTACATGCCATACCTTAATTTATAAGTTCCACAACATAGAATGATTTTTCTCAATTCTGTAGAAAAATGATGGTCAAAGGCTATTTTACTATGTGTGTGTCCCCAATTACCCGGCTACTGGATCAACTGTAAGGGCTCTTTTGTCAATATGAATGCTATCATGGGTTCAGATGACTTGCTGAAGGGTAATACTGTGCATTTCTTTCTGTTTAGTTTTAGTCCATGGCTCTGAGACAAGTTATTTGTCTGCGTCATCCCTTCATGGAGATCATTTGTGTCAGTGTGAGAATCACTGACAGCTGCTACTTTCCAGTCATCTGCTTATTTAAATGCAGAGACCACTGACATTGGTTTAGACTTCATAGAAGTAAATGCCAAAAAGGAGTGTCCAAGCACTGACCCCTGAGGGACTCAACTTGTGACTGACATCTTTGTAGAGGTGGACTACCCAAATCTAACTTCCGTGGTACTGTCTGTGAGTCAGGTGTCTATTCACTGGCTGACATACGGGTTTGTACCTAGCCTCTTGAAATTGTAAACAATGCCCAAGTGGGGAATTATGTGAAATGCCAGTTTTCGCTCATCCATTACATTGGAGACATTCTCAAAGCACACCAGCTTGAGTGGTCAAGACCTTCCTTTGACAAAACCAAACAGGGTTGTGCCCAGTGTCCAGAGGTTTACTGTATCACTAATAACAATTTCCATGACACTTCTATCCATGGCTTTACATACAAGACCAGTGACACTAGTGTGTCTGCAGTTTGAAGTATGTATAGATGGACCACCTTTGTGCATTGGCATGACTACTGCTCTTCTCCATTCATGAGGAGCAAAGCCTGTTTGGAGGCTACAGTTAAATAGATATATTAAACAGATATTCCACAGCACCTGACAAAGCACTTAAGCTGCTTGCCTGCTACTCCTAAATGCTGTCCATTCCATACATAGAGTCTACATTTTTTCCTGTGTTATGTAAGCGGGATCAACTGAGTGCAAGAGAATTCCTTCCCTTTATGTATCCTCTAAAGGACCATACTTAGTACCTCATTACACCGCTCTCTCTAATGTGTCTACTATGCATTTGGATAATTTTATACAAACACAATTTTTTTATTGTTGACCTATTGAACTATATCAATGTGAAATTGTTACTTAGCTTCTTTTTAATGCAACTTTAACTTTATGCATGTAACCCAACATATGTCAATCTTTTTGCTATAACTGTTATTATATCAATATTGTTTAACATTGTACTTGTTTAAAAATGCACTACTGGAGCTTTTCTCCTCGGGTCTCCACTGAAAACGGGCCACAAGCACAGTTTGACAAACCTGTTTAGCAAATGTCAATAAATAAATAAATACATAAATAAATAAATAAAATATTGTACAACCGGTGGCTCAGCACTGCTACTTTTGATTTTATGTACGTGTATGTACTGTCTGTGTACATTTCTAGTACTGTTGAAATGATTCCTGGATTGGAAAGGAAGTGTATAGATACCAAGCTCATTTCAGATGCCGCCTAATTTTGATATTGATATCGACTTGTCCTTTTTGAAAAATGTCCCTCCAGCTTACCAATGACAGACTTTATGAATTTGGACATTATGTATGGTACTATGACCAGAAATGTACATTTTGTTTGACCTTATGATAGTACACCTATACACACACAATCTCTTTTAAAGTTTTTTTGTCTAGTCCTTCTAGCATGTCGAGGGATCAGTTGCTAGTGTCCTCTCCTGCTCAGCTGGTGAACCTGGGAATATTGAGGCAATGTTACAATTGCCTCATGTACACAGACAACCCTCTCCTTCTCCCACAAAACACAAATACATGTGAGAGATGCAACTATACGGCCAAACTGGAGGCTGAGCTCTCTCAACATAGGACTGGCAAGACCAGTCAGGAGGAGAAGGTTACCACACACACTATAGACCCAGTCTTACATAGTACCATCACAACCTCAAATCATACACATAAACACACAAAGACATACCGCGGCTCTGATCAAAAATCTACCAAAACAGCAGAGGCCACCAAAGCAGACACCAAAACAACCACCACCTCAGAACACAACACCTGCAACACATAGACCTCACAGTCAGAGTGTCAAACAGTCACAGCCCTTAAGTCCAAACACAATGCCAGACACACTAGTCATTGGTGACACCATAGTCAGACACACTGACCCC
>NC_056728.1:1882456572-1882496146 GCF_019279795.1 Protopterus annectens | reverse complement strand
ACAATGTTTCAGTAATGATATTTTGCGTAATATACCATCAATGTCATATTTATTACCCCATTTTGCTGCGTAACTCACATTATGTGCTCTCTGCGATTGCATATTCTTCACGTCACCCGTCAAACGCGGATCACATGATCTGTTGCTTCAATAATCTCCCATATCCTCTACACGACTGCTACGTACCCTTCTGTCATAACACGTGGTGTCTCCTTCCCTGTATCCACTGTAGTGTCTACAATCACTATTTACTCTGCTGTGTGTTCCCCTGACCTATGTTCAGATTTAACAGTATGTGGGTAGGTCTTCGACCCGATATCACTACTGTTAACAGAAACACAATGTAGTCTGGTCCCTGATCTACAATAGACACAAAAAGGCAAACACTCCTTACCTGGGCCTCCTGTTTAAGGCTGCACGTTTTCTTCTTGGGATCCAGTTTCCCGCTTTTCAGCCACAGATCAGACAGTAAACATCCTCTTTACACACAACAATTCAGTCGGAGGTCTTTTCATTCAAGAAGAACCATTTATGCATATTCTCCAGCGTACATGTCTAACCAGCCATGTACTCTGACCTGTAGCTTACCAAGGGAATTCCGGATTACAAGGATCACAATGTGAAATAAGTTGTTAAAACCAGACTGTAGTTATCAGTAGGCTTTTCTAAGTGACAGCCGATAACACAGGAGACTCGGGTTCGGAAAGTTTTAGTATTGTACACAGGCAGGCTAAATAATATACAGTCCAAGTATGAGAGTTTTGTCTGACTCTATACAATAAGCAGTTTCTTTATATAGTGTTTACAATCAGCTTTTGCCCACCTTACTGACGTGGTCGGTCACAGGGCATTTCCATCACTATGGTCCGCAATAGTCTATACATACGTGGGTGCTGGGGTCGTGCTTTTAAAATGTTTTCCCATGGGAATAACACAGCCTTGCAAGGCACCTTGTACATTACAGTATCCGTGATTGTAGCTGTTTCAAGGACCCTAGACTGTTACGATACAGTGGACAGTTAATTTCTTAATACGTTGCTTTGTCTCTCTGGTAAGGAGTTGTACTGCTATCTTCGATAGAGCTCACAAGGCCATCCTCCTCTGGGGAAGGAGTGCTGTTATGCATGTACATACATTTATTGTTCTGTAACCCAGCAAATAATTAATGATGACAGACATGAGCCTGCTGTACTGCTTACTGCCAGGTTCAGAATTCCATCACAGTACAGCTTAGCTTCACCAATTACATGCAGGCTTAGTTCTACTGCCATATTGTACGGTACAATTCAATGCATTATATAGTATTTCGAGTGTAAACTGGAACTTCATATGTGTTTCTATATATTTTACTTAACAACATCCATCCGGCCATATGCATGTTGTTCCGTCCTTTACCTTGACCGTGTGTATTTGTCCGTCCAGCTACGCTAATCTCCACGTGTGATGTCCCAGCTTCCCCTTCTTTGCCTGTAGCACCCTGTTAGGACGTCCTGTTTGGTAGGCACCTGTTCCGCTATATGTGATCGACTTCACTGCATAGATAATCATCGATGCGGTGGTCCAACGACCTGACTTGTCCACATGGGTACAGTTATGTGCACCGTGTCGTATGCAAACCTAGATGGTTTGGACGGGTACATACTACATGCGGGATGTACACATTCTGCTGACACATTCACATGCAGCCATTTACATATCTGTACCTGCGGTGGGTTGGTGACATGTGGGGTACGTATTTGCCCGCGTGGCATTGCCTAACACAAACATCTTACCACAGTTCAGGTATGCACATTGTGTGTGGTTGTATAGCTGCACACGGATGCTAGCAGGTTTGGGTGCAGAGGTATACATGGGTGGGACTGACATGTACAATGAGGCTATTGTGTAGTACATCCGAATGCATGGGTTCTGCTTCTGGATATTACACTTCATCATACACCATCCAGTGTATGCAACAGAGACGTTGCTGGGTGTGGGATATGTTGCTATGCACATGTTTGCCTGTGTTTGAGGTATCTTGCTTCCTTACTGTTGTTATGTCAGCACAGCTACCCGGCTATGTACTGTCACTACTGCTTGTGACCATTATGGTTGGCACCTTTTCCAATGCCCATAGTGGGGCATGTTATGTGGAAACTTCGGGATTTGCAGGACTACACATACCCACGGCTAGTGCAGTTGACAGAACTTCACTTGTTTGCCATACTATAAGCTTATTCTGTAAGCATTTGGGTTCCTTATTTATGTTCTTATGCCATGTCTGTGTTTCATATAGTAATGTATATGTTTTATGCTACTATTACATGTATATTGCGTGAATTTTCTTGACAGGGGATCGGAGGTCATTTTCCATTTTACGATTGTTGCAGGGACACAACTGTCCAATCAGGGACTGTCCATGGCACATTGGGACAGCAGGTAACCCTGGTGACCATGGCCATGTCGCTACTGGGGTTTCCACCTTTTCCAGTTTCCGATCTGGGATATTTCCGGGACTCACATCTGACTTTACAGGCCGACACATACAAACGGGTCACTATATAGCATAGAACTTCACTTGTTTGCCTAAATAATAAGCTTATTGTTGTGGCAATTTGCTTGCTTATTCTGTTTCTTGTGTCATTTAGGTATTTCTGTTACAGACATGACCAATTCATGCTACCATTACATTAAATACGGTATATCATTGTGTCCTACAATCGTAGCACATCAGCCATTTCTAATACGTTTTTTTCGGGACACAACTGGCCATAGAGAGACTGCCACAACCAAAGTGGGACAGGTGGTGACCTTAGTCGCTGCTCCTATGTTGGTGCGGCGCGCTGACATGCGGCTGTACACCTTCTCTGAGTGTAAACACTGACGGTGCATTGCGGGACGAACGCGGTCTTATGCGTATCCTTTGCTCCTTGGACGGGTACACTTATGCCTTCGTGGCTTCTATTTGCTTCTCCGTTAATTTGGGACGGAGACTATGTTGCATACTGTACATGCATTTCATTCTGCACAGGACCTGGCTGCTGCCATTACTATTGTGGGCGGACCGTGGCTGTCAGCACATTAGGTTGCTCACCTCATGCCGGCTTAGACACGCCTCCAGATGCATCCTACCTGGGCTCGCTCACGTACACTACGCACGTGTCTGTGATTCCGGTGCACTCTCATTAATATGTATATGGCGCTACTGCGCCGGCTATTCCATGCACCGCCGGCACAGGCCTTACGCCGGCCTTGCGCTGAGCTTCATGAATCCCGGGGTATATCTTTTTTGACAGCATTTCTTAACTGTTTAAAGTAGAGGTGATCTGCTGGGCATTTGGAGGTTCTCCATTTTGCCCAAATTTTGTTCCGTAAGAACATTTTTTCTTTGGTTTGTTTTGTAAGCCAAGGAGCTATTTTGGTCCTGACTCTGGAGGAGTGAATGGGAGCATGGCTATTTAGAACTTGAAGGAATGTAGAATTAAAGAAGGAGATAGCTTCATCCAGATTGAGTAGTTTTAGTAAAGACCAATTGCAGGCTTTTAGTTCATTGATAAAGTTCTCAGATTGGAAGTGTGTTTTAGATCGATACGTGATAAAATTGTTGTCTTTGGGGCTATATTTCTTTTGCTTAACTATGTAGGTTAGAATATGGTCACTAATGTCATCTGGGAGAGATCCTGTCAAGTAAGTTTCAGGGTGACTATTAATTAGTATCCAGTCAAGAGTAGTTTCTTTAGTACTAGGCTTATGGATTCTAGTGGTGGTATTTATTGTTTGAGTGAAACCAAATAGATTTATATGGGTCTTAGGGTTGGAAGAATTGCATAAGGTCCAGTCTATATTAAAATCATCTAGTACTATTGTTTCTTGAGGAAGGTGGGTGGATAGGCTACTAAGTATGTTTTCTAGGGTGGTAATATTATTTCCTGGAGGGACATATGAACAGATTATATAGATTGATTTAGAGCTATTTATTTGGAGTTGAACAGTAAGGGTCTCAGCATTGGTATTTGAGGGTAGTGCTACATCACAGGGAGAAACAAGGAGTTCAGATTTGAACAAGATTTCTATGCCGCCGCCCTTTTTTGAAGTGCGGTCACATCTAAGGATATTGTATCCAGGTGGGATTATTTCTTGGTCATGAGTAATAGGTTTTAGCCATGTTTCTGTTAGACAAAGAATGTCGAATGCATGGGCTTGAAGGAGAGCATGCAATTGGCTAATTTTGTTGTTGATACTACGAATATTAAGATGTGCTATTCTGAGGGAGTTATCTAATCTAGAAGAGGAGGAAGCATTGTTATGCAATTGTTTTTGTAGATTGACATTTAGTGGGGATGAGCCAGGATTAGGATGAATGTCTCCACCTGTTAGTGGTGTTGGGCCATGATTAGGATGAATGTCACCACCTGTTAGAGTGTTTTTGGATAGTATCAAAGAAGTTTTTAAGATTTTATTAAGTTTGGGTGAGCTTAACCTATTGAGGAGGTAAGTAACATAAGTACATCTATGGAACTTAGGATGCAGATAAGCTGAGGTAGAGGTAATGTTACAATGAGAGAGGCAGTTGGGAAGTAAGGTTGGGAGAGTTTGTAGATGGGACACTTTATGGGCCAGCACATAATGCTCATAGGCAGTGAGGGTATAGGTTGAGGTTAGAAATATAAATAATAAACAAGACAGAAAAAAGTATGTAAGAAAGGTTTATGTGAGTAGGCCATTTGGAATGGCAGAGTAAGGTTAATGTAAAGTCAAAGGTGGTTTAGAATATAGTTGATGTGTAGGATAGGTTAATTGATATGGTATAGAAGGATAAGTAGGTAGAGGGGTAGGAAGAATATAGTGATAGATGTAAGAGTAATGGCTATAGCTGTGGAGAATGGATAGAGGAGATGAGGGAGTGTGCTAAGCAGAGAAGTAAGAAGGAGAAGCTATAGAAGAGTAGGGTAGGTTAGTGCTGATAAGGTATAGAGATAAGGGGAGGAGTTTACAACTATGTAGTTGTGGTGTTGTGATAGGAAGTATAGTAGGTGTGGTTTGTTAAGTATAAATGTAATAGCACTGGGGGTGGGTGGGAATTGGGGGTAGGGTAGGGGAGCGGAGTGAGCCCATAGGGCGAACGGAGCGGGATACAGCAAGTAGTGAAGGAGACAATCAGGAAGCAGAGCACCCCAGACAGAGAAGATGAAGCAGGTGAGTGGCTTCAAGCGGAGCATGTATAGTTGTAGACCAAGGATAGAGAGAGGAAACAAAATTGCATACTAGTCTGCTAATGGTAGACAGTGATAGGAGTAGAGGTTAGGGGCAGTGAAGGAGAAATATAGGAGTGATTATGCAAGAGGGTAAGGGAGGAGAAGCTGTAAAGAATAGTGTACAGAGGCGAATTAGAAAAGATGAAAGGGGGGTGAGGGTAAAGTCCTGGTTAGACTGCCACCTGGTGTTCAGTGGTTGTATAACAACAGGTGACAGAGGGCAGAAAAAACTAGTAGGGAAGACTAAGGAAAGCAGTGAGTGAAGGAAAGAGATAGACAATACTGGACTTGGAGAGGACTCTGGCTGCTAGCATTCCTGACTCAGGGGCCAAAGTTAATTCAGTACAATTGCAAAATACAGCTGTGAGTAATTATCAGTAAGGGTCATGTCATAGGACGTACTTTGTAAAATACTGCACAGGCTGTAGTAAGGTATTGGGACAGCACAGTAACTGGATCCAACTAGACACGACTTGAAATTTTTGAGGGTATCCTTAATGGCCAGGTAGGTTCCTTAGTGCAGAGTAGTGGATGGTGGGTTTGTAAAATACTGCACAGGCCGTAGTAAGGTATTGGGACAGCACAGTAACTGGATCCAACTGGACACGGCTTGAAATTGTTGAGGGTATCCTTAATGGCCAGGTAGGTTCCTTAGTGCAGAGTAGTGGATGGTGGGTTTGTAAAATACTGCACAGGCTGTAGTAAGGTATTGGGACAGCACAGTAACTGGATCCAACTGGACATGGCTTGAAATTGTTGAGGGTATCCTTAATGGCCAGGTAGGTTCCTTAGTGCAGAGTAGTGGATGGTGGGTTTGTAAAATACTGCACAGGCCATAGTAAGGTACTGGGACAGCACAGTAACTGTATCCAACTGGACACGGCTTGAAATTGTTGAGGGTATCCTTAATGGCCAGGTAGGTTCCTTAGTGCAGAGTAGTGGATGGTGGGTTTGTAAAATACTGCACAGGCCATAGTAAGGTATTGGGACAGCACAGTAATTGGATCCAACTGGACACGGCTTGAAATTGTTGAGGGTATCCTTAATGGCCAGGTAGGTTCCTTAGTGCAGAGTAGTGGATGGTGGGTTTGTAAAATACTGCACAGGCCGTAGTATGGTATTGGGACAGCACAGTAACTGGATCCAACTGGACACGGCTTGAAATTGTTGAGGGTATCCTTAATGGCCAGGTAGGTTCCTTAGTGCAGAGTAGTGGCTGGTGGGAATTCAGATAGTAGGGTCTGGGTCAGGAGCGCACAGCAGCCAAGTAAGATAGCAGAATAGTAAAAAAAACTATTGTGAAGTCTGTTCTCAGAGTTTGTGTGCTGTTTTGTTTTGTTTTACTTTGGAGGCTGATGGGCTTGGAAAGCCAGCATTATTACAAGAGCTGATATTGCTTTAAGAATTTTAATGACTGAAACAAAATAACAGCTGTTAAATTTGGTGCCAACTTTTAAATATAAGGCATATTCATATTATTAACTGTGTTCTGATGAAGCACACTATGTGTGGGTGAAAGCGCTTAACGTTTTTATCATTTTATTATTTTTATTACTGTCTTACGTGTAACAGTTCATGTTATTACCATTGTGGAATAAATATATGTTTTCACGTATGCAGAGGTGGTTGTACACTCATTGGTGATTCTGTGGCAAGTATAAATCAGTTGTCGGACTTGGTGCATTCAGTAATGTTATTTTAATGCTAGATGTTTAGGTTTTAATGGACTGTCATGAGACTATATTGTTTTTTTAATGAGAGTGCTCTTTTTTCTTGTCAGTTTAAAAGCAGTTTTAAGTATTTAAAAACATTTTTCTGTGAAGAAGTTGTCTTTATTTTACTTTTGGGCTGGCAAGTGTATAAAAGTCCTTTTGATAGTGTTTTTTGTGTGAAAAAGTGACTTTAAACCTTTAAAGTTTTACTAGCTTTTTCTGCTTGTTTTCTCCTGGAAAGAGGATCATGTTTTGGCTTGACCATGGAACATACAGTCAGTCCCAGTGTCAGTGCTTCTTCCAACAACAAAAAGAAAAAGTTAACCAAACAGCCCTTGCCACCACAGCAGGTTATCAATTTGCCTCAGCTATAGGTGGGTAATTCTGCTGTGGCAATTTGTTGTAATTCAGACCACCCAGATCCTTCTGGAATAGCAACTACAGCCACTAGCGACTGGGGTTAGCCACATTCTCTGTGGCTGTTGGGGTCTCTCAGCTGGTACGGGGAGCAACTCTTGGTCATGGAGTGGGAACAGGAAAGTTTTCGCTGTTTTGTCAGAATGTTGTGCCCATCCCAGGGGAAGCTACAAATGCTATTTATAAGAATGTTAGCTCCATGTTTTCTGTCAAAAAGAAACAGAAAACTAAACCCTTATCTATTCTTCCTCTAATTTCCTTAGACAGGAGTATTTTTCTGAGGCCAGTTCAGAGTTTTATTCTGGTTTTTTATCATTATTTTTTATTGCTTTTTGGTAAAAAAAGAAGGATTACTCCTTTCCTGAACAGATTCAAGATTCTGTATCTAGACAGGAAGATGAAGGGACAGATGTAGGTTTTCTCCTCAGTTTTCTAATTCAGGCTCAGAGGAGATATTAGTTTTTGATTCTCCCACTGGCATTCCTTTCTCTTTCAGACTTTTTCTAGAATGTGCCAGTGTATTCAGTGGGAGTACACTGAAATTTCTAAATCCTTCAGAACATTTTATGAGCTGTTACAGAAGGAATTTCATGAACCTTCACCATTTCCACCAGTTCTGTCAGCGTTGCAGAAAGCTTGTGTCAATGCCTGTATTCTTTCTAATGGTCAGCCTGCTGCCTGAAAAAAGTCATAGAATTTATAAACTTCCTCTTTTTTTTTAATTTTTATACACACTTCCTAAACCTGACAGTAGCTTTAGCTATTCCTACTGCTGCTAATCAGTTAGATGAATCCTATCCTTCCCTTTCTCATAAAGGTGGGAAAATTATTGCTGGATAGAGGAAAATAGTAAACAATAGAAAAAGGTAAGGTTCCTGGGTAATAATCTTTTTCAAGCATAAAAAACTGTAATCCCAGAACAAAGCCAAGTGAGGACCATCCACGGCTGGTGGAACAAAACTATTTTTTACAATAAAGTTGTGTTATACCAGCCGTGGATGGTCCTCACTTGGTTTTGTTCTAGGCGAAAATAGTGCATGTTTCGGCAACTTTGATTGTCAGAATTTTGAATTGTCAAGCTCACTTGTTAATGTTTAATCTGACTAATTGTGAAAATATGAATAGTTGGTTTGCAGTTTCTTCTTGTCAGGAAACATCTGCTTTAAATGATTTAGTTTTTTCTATAGTAGTAGTCACTGATCTTTGTTTGCAGTATGTGTATGACTCAGTTGATATTTTTTCCAGAGCTATGACCTGTCATTCTGTTTTGTGGAGGTTTCCCTAGTTGCATTCTTAGAACCACCCAAGAGATTGTAAATAATGAGGTTTTATTTTCTATTTTGGAGAGAGATTCTGTATTTGGCTCCTTTGCCACAGAAGTGATCAAAAAAGTATATTGAAATGGGTATGTTAAATCAAGAACTCTCTCTAAGATTTTCTGCCCTCCTTTTTCTAAATTTCTAAGGGATTCTTGTGATCTCTTATCCACGTTTTGCATAATGGCAAGGGTGTTCCCAAGAAATCCAGGAATCCCCAAAAACAAGGACAGTCCAATTTAGTTAGTTTGACTATTTAAGGGATTTTTCCCCCTTCCAGAAGTCCCTTTACCCTTGCAGAAAGTCTGAATCTCCAGTTTTCTATTTGTCAACATATACTTTCAGATAATTGGGTTCTGAAGATCATTCATGAAGGGTATAGATGGCAGTGACAGGATATTCCTCATCCACCAGACTAGAGTCTTTTATTTCCAACTTCAGGCATTTCTTAAGGCTTGTGTGTCTGGATGGCTGCATTATTTCCCTGTTCTACCCTTTGGGCTATCCACTGCACCAAGAGTGTTCAGTAAGTTTCTAGCTCCAGTTATAGATAATTACAGGCTATAGAGTATCTGTTTTCTTTTTTCTATATTTAGATAACCTGTTTATCTTTGCGGAGTCTTTTTCAAAATGTCAGGAATCTCTCTCTTGGGTGATAAATCTCTCACACAAACTTGGATTCCAAAAGAACATTCAAAAGTCCTTTTGGACACCTTCAAACAAACTTATGTTCCTCAGGTTTCAGCTGAACACCTCACTTCAAAGATCTTTTCTTCCACTGGAAAAAAAATAGATCGATTTCTATGGTTTTCCAGTCAGACTTTAGTCACTAAAAGGGAATACCTGAGGATACCTGGTCTCATGGCATCTGTGATTCTTATGGTATCTCTGGCAAGACTCCACATGAGAAGGATACAATGGCATATGATGTCTCATTGGTCCCAGAATCAACATCCCTTGTCTTTTTAAATCCCAGCACTGAGATTTGTCAATAGGAAAAAAACTGGGTGGAGACAGCAATTGTCTCTAAATTTTGGTGTCTCCTTATCCCTCCCTATTCCAAAATAGTTAGTCATCATAGATGTCTCAGACTTTGCTTGGGAAGCAGTTTCAGGAGGGATAATAGTGCAAGGTGTGTGATACCTAGGACAGATGCAAGCACATAAATATGAAAGAGATGCTTTCCCTGATCAAGGTACGCATCTCACTGAATCATTGTTTGTTCTCATGACTTCTTCAACTTGTTTCAGACAATACCACAGCAATGTGGTACATCCTCATGAATGGAGGATCCAGGTCATACCCCTTTTTCAGACTTCCCATGTTAGCTTGGGATATAGCTTCGCAGCACAGTCTCACTCTATAGGAATCCTTCATTCCATCAGAGTAACATTGTGTGGCAGAAAAGCTGAACAGCACATGGCAGACACTCGCATTTGCAAACTAGATCGGGGGGGGTCTTCCAAGACTTGATTTATTCGTAGGGAGTTCCTCTAGTTGATTCATTCGCCTCTTCTCTAAGTAATCAGCTGACAAGGTTCTACAGCAGGACTCTGTGTTAGAAGTCCTGGAAGATAGAAACTTTTTCTTTTTCTTTGACATGAATATGCCTGTATTCTTTTCCACTCTTTCTACTGATATCCAGGGTGCTTCTGAGAGTAATAGTGCTTCTGAGATCTTTGTGGTGACTCCCTTTCAGGCCCAGACAAAAGCGGTTATCCCTTCTTTTGGAAATGGCCAGGGGCAATTACCAAAAGATTCCTTACACAGTGGATTTACTCACACATGATCAGGGATGTCTGATACACCTGACCCCAATTAACTTCGGCTGACTACCAGGATGATAAGATCTTATTTCACTTTAGGCACTTATTTACTGAGGATGTGCAGCAGGTACTAATGGAGGCAAGAAAGACTGAAACTAGAAAATCTTACATTAGTGGATAGTAAAGGTTTTCTTCTTGGTGCCAGAAATATAACCAACACTCATTCAATGTTAGTTTTTCTGTTTTTTACAATGTCTGTATGAATTACTATTCTATGGCCTTTCTTACTCTTCCATCAAGGTTTGTCCTATCAGCTATTTTGGCACGTCAGCTCATAGATCCTCCTCTTTTAAGGCTTTGTCATGTAAAAATGTTTTTGAAAAGGATTTTACTTATGAGGCTTCCAAGAAATTCAGTGGCCCCTTCTTGCCATATTAATTTTGTGTTAGAGCAGCTAACACCTACTTCATTTTAACCAGAGTATCTCACTGATTTGATATTCTTAACATGAAAAACAATTATTCTGACCTCTGCAAGATGAGTATCTGAGTTGCAAGCTAGTGAGACAACCCTGTCTCATTTTCCACAGACTAGGTTTCATTGAGAACTAATTTGTCTTTTATATCTAAAGTGTTATCAGAGTTTACTTTAAACCAAATTATCTAGTCTCCCATTATCTTTAATGATCTTACAAATGAGGGAGAAGGGATATACCTTATCTTGGATGTCCTCTAACAAGTGAGATGCTATCTTGACAGAACTAAATCTTTCACATCTTCAAATCTGCTTTTCCTTTCTTCTGAACTTGAAAAGAAGGGACATCCTGTGTCAGTGCAGACCATTGCCAAATGATTATCTAAGGCTGTAACCTTTTTTATATGTTCACCACAACAAAAGTTTTTAAAGGCATGGTTAATGTGCACTCTACCAGAGCCTTGGCTTCATCTATGTTTTTTTTGGAAAAGGATGGATTCTATAAGCATTATATAACCTACAACTTGGTCCCCTGTACATAGATTTACAAAGCACTATAAACTTGATTCCTTCTCTAGATCTAGATCAGGCTTTTCATGGATCATTCTTCAGGGCCTCATGGACTCTTTTCCTTCCATTTCTCAAATCTAGTTAGCTCTGGTAATCTACCCATATAGTTAAGACTACTGCAACAGAGAACAATATGATGAACATAGTACAGTTGTGTAAGCAAACATCATAGCAGTAGATGTTTGAAGGATCACTGCTGATGTATTTGGTCCCTCCCTTCATCCCCCTTATCTTTTGATGTATTGGTTATGCTAGCGTATGGCTGTTTATTTTTGGATCTTCCTAGCATTACCCCAGTAGTGCTCAGCCTCCCTCTCTCTGTTGGCAAGAAAATATTGAAGGGCTTCATGCCCAAACATGCCTTTTAGTCACTCGGCTTGAGCTGCCTGACAGTTTGGGTGTGGGGAAGATGTTCTGAAGCTTTGGAATCTGGATGGGTCCTGTATCCTTGGAAGCATATAACTCATATAGCAAAGCCTACTACAGCAGTGATCATTCAAACATCTACAGTTATGGTAAATTTATTTAAACACTGTACTTTTTTTTTTTACTTTAGACATGATGTCAGTGAAGATTTTTGAATGATTAGAAGAACTCATACTATATAGATGCAGAACAATAGTTGTGCAGTTGTGTAACAGAAAATTGTACTAGCAGAATGATAATAATTCGGAGCTTTAAATCTGGAAGTGATCCAAAGATACAAACTCTGACTGCAATTGTCATTCTTAACATCTCACCTGGTCCTAAAAGATATTTGCAACATTACTCAGTCCAAATATCATAACTCAGTTTATATATGGTATAGCTGGCAAAGTACTTCTGATGCCAGAATTCATGATTTTACTGCTAAAATGAATGTTTATATTATAATAATGCCATTTGGTCAGAAAGATGGAAACTCTTGGTGTTCTGGCTGCAGTGTGATTCTCAAACATCTGGAAATATATTGCTGATTGATAAGTATATTTCTTGGCATTTTAACCTTTCAGACTTCTGCAGTATCTTAATTTTGCCTGATTTAATTATTTTATATATTTTCTGGCATTGTTTTCTGTTTCTCATCTGTCCAGAAACTGTTTTTCCCCCTCCTCCCCACCCTATTCTCGTGGTGGTGTTATAGTTGGTGGCTTTGCAGTTGCCCGGCCCTACTATAAATTTGATCTGGACTGCCCTCCCAGTCTGGTGTTCACTCTACTTAATACAGAGAGAACATTTGAGAAAGGCAACCCACTTAGGTTCTTAACCTTGAATTTTTCTTCTGCCCCTTCTTCTTCTCTCCTTGCACTTTAGTAAAAAAAATTGCACTTTATTTTGCTTTTGCCTTTTCTTAAAACTACTTAGTTGCATTTATTCTGCTCCATTTATTACTGCTTGATAGTAGCCTGATTAAATTGTAACTGTTACTCTAAAGCCTTTTGGTGTAAGCACTTTGGCTCCAGACCAGTTGTTTTACATTAAGAAGGATTGTGGTCTGCACTGTTGTGGCAGGACATGTAGCTTACATCCGTCTAAGTTGGGAATCGCTGATTGAAGGCTCAGTGTCTGTTATTCTAAAAGTGTATTAGTTCTGGTTAAAGCACTTGGGCTTCAGGCCAGTTATTTTTCATTAAAAAGGTTTGTGGTCTGCACTCTTGTGGGAGGAGAGGCTAGATTCTGCCCTTCTGAGCTGTGAATTTCTGGTTAAAGGCTTATTGTGCCTGCTTATTTGAACAGTTTCTTTCTGAAATTGGTGTGCCTTGATTGCTGTAGCATAGAGTAGATTCAGGCATCCTGAATCTAGTATTGTTTATATAACTTGAGAACTAATCCAAGCCATCTCTTTTAGAGAAGGTTCCCCTGCACCCTGGGGGCAGGAGTGTGCAGTTAGAACTTGTCTGATTGAAGACTGCTGGAACAGGGCTCGGTTTTGAGCTTTTTATTGGTTAATTGGTTAATTTGTTTAAATCAGTTTGCTTGTTTTCTATTGTTATCTAAACAATTGCACTTTATTCATCTGCTTTTACTGTATTTGTGTTTCTTCCTACTTTATTTTGCTTTTGCTGCTTGTTCTTAAATGTACTTAATTGCATTTATTCTGCTGAATTTATTATTGCTTGTTAGTAGCCTGATTAAATTGTAACTGTTATTCTAAGCCTTTGGTTGAAGCACTTGGGCTTCAGACCAGTTGCTTTATATTAAGAAGGTTTGTGGTCTGCACTGTTGTGGCAGGACAGGTAGCTTACATCCTTCTAAGTTGGGAGTTGCTGATTGAAGGCTTAGTGTCTGTTATTCTAAAAGTGTATTAGTTCTGGTTTAAGAACTTCAGCTTTGGACCAGTTATTTTACATTAAGAAGGTGTGGTCTGCACTCTTGTGGGAGGAGGGTAGATTCTGCCCTTCTGAGTTGGGAGTTTCTGGTTAAAGGCTTATTGGGCCTGCTTATTTGAACTGCTTCTTTCTGAAATTGGTACACCTTGTTTGCTATATCATAGACTAAATTCAGACCTGCTGAATCTAGCTTTGTTTGTATAACTTGAGCACTAATCCAGACCATCTTTTTTTGGAGAAGGTTCCCCTGCGGCTTGGTTGCTGTCGCATAGACTAGATTCAGGCATCCTGAATCTAGTTTTTTGTATAACTTGAGAACTAATCCAGGCCATCTCTTTTGGACAAGGTTCCCCTGCATCCTGGTGGCAGGAGTGAGCAGTTATAACTTGTCTGATCGAAGACTGCTGGAACTGGGCTCAGTTTTTAGCTTTTTATTGGTTAATTGGTTAATTTGTTTAAATCAGTTTGCTCATTTGCTACTCATCATCTTCTTTCGGCTGTTCCCATTAGGGGTCATCACAGCAGATCACCTGTTTCCATTTCTTCCTGTCCTCTGCATCTTGCTCTGTCACACCAACCACCTGCATGTCCTCTCTCACCACATCCATAAACCTTATCTTAGGCCTTCCTCTTTTCCTGCTACCTGGTAACTTCAGCCTTAGCATCTTTTTCCCAATATACTCAGCATCCCTCCTCAGCACATGTCCAAACCAACGTTATCGTGCCTCTCTGGCTTTGTCTCCAAACCTTCCAACCTGGGCTGACCCTCTAATATACTTATTCCTAATCCTGTCCACCCTTGTCACACCTAGTGCAAATCTTAACATCTTTAATTCTGCCACATCCAGCTCAAACTCTTTCCTTTTTGTCAGTGCCACTGTCTCCAACCCATATAACATAGCTGGTCTCACTACCCTCTTGTAGACCTTCCCTTTCACTCTTACAGGTACTCGTCTGTCACAAATCACTCCTGACACTCTTCTCCACCCACTCCATCCTGTCTGTACTCTCTTCTTCACCTCTCTTCCACACTCACCATTACTCTGAACTATTGACATCAAGTATTTAAACTCATCCACCTTTGCCACCTCTACTCCTTGCATCCTCACAATTCTCTATCCTCCCTCGCATTCACACACATATATTCTGTCTTATTCCTGCTGTCCTTCATTCCTCTTCTCTCTAGAGCATATCTCCATCTCTCCAGGGTCTTCTCCACCTGTTCCCTACTCTCACTACAGATCACAATGTCATCTGCAAACATCATTTGCTACTGTTATATTAAAAAAAAAATATATATATATATACATATATATATATATATATATATATATATATATATATATATATATATATGCACTTTATGCATCGCCACTTAGCTAGGGTTAAATTATTCCCGGTGCTAAGTCTGCTCTTCAAATTTTCCCTTAGAACGAGCCACTTTTTTAGTTTTAGCACTAAAATCTGTTTCTTTGAGCTTAGCACTAGTTCAGAACCTGTTGTAAGCACTAAATAAGCTACAAGTTACTACAGCACCCAACATTACTCATGTGTCTAGAGGAAAACAGTTTTTAGTACATAATAAATAAGCACCTATCCAGGCATGTCTAAGGGTGAGCTCCCAGTGTTTTCTCCTGTCTACCTGATGAATCTGGGCATCTTGGGACAATGCAGCATTTGCCACATTTACACAGACAACCCTTTCCTCCTACCACCCAACACTACAACCTGTGAGAGATGCACTGATATAGCCAAACTGAAAGCAAAGCTCTGTTCACCCAAGACTGAACTAGACAGTCAAGAGGAGAAGGTGAACAATTGCACCACACCACACTCATCACATAGTCCCTCAAAACCTATACCACCAAAACACACACATAGAAATACAAAACACACACCTACATTCATGGAGGATCTCAGTAAAAATCTGCTTAAGCAACAGAGACCTCCAAAGCAGAAATACAAGCAAACTCCACCTTGCAACACAACCCAGATGAAACATAGCCCACAAACTCAGAGTGCCACTCAACCACAGCCCATAAGGCATAACAACTCACCCAACACTCTAGTCATAGGTGACTCTATAGTCAGGCACACTGATGTTCCACTCACCAGGCTAAACAAGGAGAACGTTATTGTCAGCTGCCTGTCGAGTGCCAGGATCCACCACATAATGCACGCACTCAGGTCACTCCACAACAAGTACAAATATGACTCTGTCATTGTCCACATTGGTGTGAATGACCTGAGATGTACCTCCCTGGACTGCATGAAAAGAGACATGGAGCTCTCTGATCTTGTAGCCAAGGCAGGTGTGACCCTAGCCCTGAGTAGCATCCTGCCATCACCCAGAATGATACCACAGTACAAGGACAAAATGATTGACTTCAGCAATTGGCTAAGCTTTTGGTATCATTCTAAGGAGATCCAGTATCTGTCTGCCTGGGATGACATGATTGACAGACCATGATGCTTTGCCAGAGATGGCCTGCACCTGCCACCCTTGGGATTCCGGATACTGGCTAAGGCTCTTGCCACCCCTATAGTGCCTTTTTTAGACAAAGTTCAAATGACAAATTCACCACCTTAACAGGTACAAGCAAGCAAAATATGAGGGTAATGCTACTCAATGCTAGAAGTCTAAACCTCAAAATGGATTCACTCGAGGCACTCCTTAAAATCGAGAACATCAACATCTGTGCAGTGATAGAGACCTGGTTCAAGGCTCCAGAGAGCACCCCTGCATTACCAGGCTATAATTCATACAACACCTTTCAGCCACCTAACCTGGACCAAAACACTATTGGAGGAGGTGTGTCCATATTCATTAAGGATATCCACACCTCCAGGCTAGTTGCTCAGCATAATGCATCTGAGATTATCCAAGTGCAACTAACTCTGGGCAAGAACTTGCTACAGATCCCCCACCATGCCACAGGATTCCCACTCCTCATTTCTTGATACACTGGAAAATGTTAGAGTACAACCCAACACCATAATAATGGGTGATTTCAACTAACCCACCATTAACTGGGAAAGCTACTCATGTACCAACTCCTTTACTCAATGCATTCTAGAATTCATAAACTCTTTTGCCCAACATTTTCTGGAATTCATAAATTCTAATGCCTTGGATCAACTTATCCACACTCCCACAAGGGGCAGCAATATCCTTGCCCTTGTCATTACCAACATGGGCAACTGGTGTCCCACACCATAGGTCAATTCCTCGTTGGTCAGATCTGACCACAATTTAATCACCCTAGACATCCACATCCCGCCCCCACCCACCATTAGGGAAACCACCATAAAAAATTTCTCCAAAGCCAACTTCACGCTTTTTAAGACAGAAGTGGTAAACTTCACGACACCCATGCAGATGGACAATAGAGATGCGACTGCTGAATCCTACACAAATGCACTTTAAAAGCACTTACACGTGTGCATGGATCATGCTATCCCTAACAGAACCAAGATGCTATCCTCCAAAAAAAAGAAGCAATCTGATGTTCCCCTGCCATAAATAAACTCTACAATAGAAAAAAGAAACTGTTGCAAAAAAAAGTAAAATTCCATGATTGGAGGAACTCTCTGTTCAGCCTCAGTAAGAAGCTGAGATCACTCATAAACCCTCCAGAGCTAGTTACAAAAACAACATCGCCACTTATTCTAAAGAAACCACAAAGTGTTCTATAGCTATGTCAAGAATTTCAATGGCAACACTCAGATCTGCTCTGAGTTACAGCACAATGGCACTAAATGTACAGAAGCAACTAATATTGCCAAAATGTTGGCAGATAAGTTCAGTGCTAACTTTACCCCACCCCTACCCCCTAAAGGGCCCATCTCTATACCAGAAGAATGCAAAGTTCCTGCAATCACGGCTGCATGGGTAAAAATCCCACTCTCCAAAGCCAAGAACACAGCATCCATGGGACCTGACAAAATCTCAGGCTGCATTCTACATGAACTGCAGAATGAACTGGCACCCCACCTAAGCACCATGTTCAATCATAGCCTCAACTCTGGCTTTGTGCCCACTGAATGGTGCACAGCAACGGTTATCCCACTCCACAAAGGGGAACTGCTGCCCCATTAGCCTAATGAGTCTGGTCTGCAAGGCTATGGAATGCATTATCATGGATCATATACACAAAGACATTGATAATCTCCAAACTCTGGACCCCACCCAGTTCGGGTTTGTAAAAGGCAGATCATGTCTTCTAAACCTGATAGACTTCTTTGAAGCAGTCATCAAAGCCATAGACGAGGGTAACGTGGTTCACACAGCCTGTCTAGATCCCACCAAGGCTTTTGACACCATCCCCTACTCTGGAATTATAGATAAACTTACTAAACTGGGTATAAATCCCTATGTCACAAGATAGGTTGCCAACTGGGTCACTGACAGAACCCACACTGTGAAAGTAGCAGACTCCAAATCCAACTTCAGACCAACTTCAGACTATCTAGATCCCACCAAGGCTTTTGACACCATCCCCTACTCTGGAATTATAGATAAACTTACTAAACTGGGTATAAATCCCTATGTCACAAGATAGGTTGCCAACTGGGTCACTGACAGAACCCACACTGTGAAAGTAGCAGACTCCAAATCCAACTTCAGACCAGTGACAAGTGGTGTACTACAGGGTTCAGTCTTGGGTCCTCTCCTGTTTGGTATCTACTTTTCTGAAGTACAGGTTAACACAGAAGGTCTTTGGCTAATGAAGTTTGCAGATGACTGCAAACTAGGATCCATAATTGAAACTCCTAACAATGTGGACATCCTACAAAAGGGCCTCACTGAGACAGATGTGTGGTGTCAAAGCCATGGCCTCAAGCTCAGTGCCAAAAAGTGCATTGTCATCCCCTTTGGTAAAAACTCTGCACCCATGAGCTACCACATAGGTGGTAGTCTACTTAAAACCGAAAGTGTAATAAGAGACTTTGGGACACAGGTGGACAGTAGTTTCTCCTTTGATAATCACATCGCCATAGTAGTCAGGAAATCCTTCTACATGGCACACCTCATCACAAAAGGTTTCTCTTCCAGGAAAAAAAGAGGTCATTGTTCCCCTCTACTCGTCACTCATTAGACCCATTATACAGTACAATGCCCCTCTTGGTATGTACCTCACAAGACATCTACAACAACTGGAAAAGCCACAGAAATACCTCACAAAGAGGATTACTGGCCTCAAACAGATGCCCTATGCAGACCATCTCAAAAAACTCTAGCTTTACTCTGTCGCATACCGCCTACTCAGAGGTGATCTCTGCCTAACATACAAAGCTATGTCAAACCCAGAGCTGTTGGACATGCTCCACTTAAAGAAATCCCAATCCCTCCAAGCTACATGCTCTAGGGACGTAAACCTTGTCACCACAATAAACAGAACATGCCGGAGGGATAGATTCCTGTCCCAGAGACTTCCCATACTCTGGAACAAACTACCTATCAATGTCAAACAGAGCTCTTCATTAGCACTTTTCAAGAAAAATCTTGATGATTGGATGGGAGAGAGGAAATTCACCCCAGGGATCACCTCTGTGGCTCTGCTCGACAGTGGCACAGGAAAATTATTTTCTTGGGTGGCGAAAGCCAGGGTACCTTTTTGGCTATGCATATATAGGCCCTAGGGCCAATAGCCTAGTACCTACCTATGAATCTATGAATCTATTTGATTAGAACTTCACTTCATAAAGCACACAATACTGCAACACACCCAACCCTGGAGACAAATGCAATACAGAATACTGAAGTTATTGTTAAAAATGAATGACTGGGTTGTCTGTATACTGAATTTCAAACTAGTATTTCTAGTTAAGCAATTCCTATATTTTTTTCCTGCAAGTGTGGAAGTGCATGGAAATTATATAGAGCATAGTGATACAGAATGAATATAAATATGGAAAGAATAGCCAGTGGCAGCAGTCAAATAAGACAAGTGAATGATATGTATAAATCCTAATAATTTAAATAAGTAGATCATTTTAGCTGGTGGAAGAGGTTGAAACAACAATTTGCATATTAAAGTATTTCTCTGTTCCTTATGTTATTAGGACATTGGCAAGATAAGTTAGATTAATCTATTTCCATGTTGTACATTTCAGTGCACTGCCAAAAAGATTTAGATTTCTGAGATTGCTATATGGAATCTCAATGGATCAGGAACTCTTACTTAGTGGTACTACAAATAACATTGAAGGTCTAGACTGTATAGTGAACATCACTGTTGAAACACTGACTTTGTTATACATAATCCCAACCATGGCTAAGACATGACCATGTTTTGAATGACTGAGATAAAAAGGCTAAAGACAAACAGAAGCAAAGCCCAAATCTGTATAACTTTACTTAAGTACATGACTCATGTCTCTTTTTCAATAGAGTCTTATTTCAGACTGTTAATGCAATGGCAATTACCACACAAAACTGCACATCTTAAGGCATTTCTAATGTGATTCCTGTCCATAGTACAATATCAGTCTAATATTATTCCAACTTTTTATGTATGTTAGTGCTGGTATGGAAAATTGTAAAGATTGATGTCTAAAACAGGAAAAATAACTTTGGCATATTGATATTCATTGTCATCACAGTGCCTACTCTCATATTTTATGCTGTATCA
Source organism: Protopterus annectens (assembly GCF_019279795.1). NCBI lineage: Eukaryota > Metazoa > Chordata > Ceratodontiformes > Protopteridae > Protopterus > Protopterus annectens. Next base: position 1,882,475,713 of record NC_056728.1, on the reverse strand, counting down.
CAAGTTACTTTGTTGCAGCATGATTCAAGCCGGAAAGGGTATAGTGCAATCTTAGTACCGGGAGGTAGAACATTTGCATGAGCTATGGTCCTAGGCAAGCTGTTAACCGCATTATACTCAAACTGAGAAAAAAACAGTATTAGCTACAGCATTTGGCATTCAGAACTATTATCATTCTATTTATGGTAAAGACATTACTGTACAATTAGATCATTAATCACTTTAGAGTACAGCACCAGCAAAATGTTGCACCAGCTGCAGGATTAAGGAGAGAGTTCCTGTCATGAAAATATGATTTGGAAGTGCAGTGTAGGCCTGGTAGATTTATGCAAATATCAGATACACTAAGATGAGCATGTGTACAGGAACACAAGGGCAATTTGTTTGAGAGAGATATCTAGAAGTGCTGTAGGTTGCTTCTCAACTGCCATTATCTGTTGAAAATTTGCAAGAACTCCAAATCCATTCTCGGAATGATTATTAGCTATGACCATTTTGTGGTGTCATTAAGACATGATAAATAAAGCTACATATCAATATTCTCTAAATAACATCTTAAATTTCCAAATAGAGTTTAATTGCAAATGCACCAATGTTTATTTTTCAAGGAAGCAGTGTAATTTTCCCCTTATAATTAAGTGAAAAAATATGCTCAGGAGTATCCAAGTTTCACATCAATACAAGGATAACTCTATGAAAAAGCTTGTGATATTTTATACTGACTTTTTCATCAGAGAGCAAACAGAACAATTAATCAGAATTTCAGAAATTTGTATACAGAAAATAGGAAAATAAAGAGGAACTCATACCTTATACAATTCTGCCTTCCATGTTTATTCTACAGATTTGTTTCAGAACAAAATATTGAATTCTACGTTTCCTAAAGTTGCACATATGAGTGATACAGCAAGCCATAATCAAGTAACTATCTTTGCATCCATTTTTGGAAACACGGGGTACCAGATTATGCAACCACTGGCAAAAGATTGCAGTTTGTCAGCTGTAAATTTTGTCTGTTAGAGAAGCTATCAGAATTTAAATATGTGAACACAAGTCACAGATGTTTCAAAACAATTGGCAGGATGAGTACATGTTAAAAAATATAAACAGATCTTATGCAAAAAACAGATCATTTCAGTACAATTTACTGTTACTCATTCACTTTTTCATTGTCTATTACAAGTAACAGGACTGTCCCCAGTACAGCTTCTAACAGACAGAACCCTAAATCAAAGTTATCTGCTTCATTTTCACTATTAGGATCAGACAATAAACAATCTGCAATTCAGCTACTGCAATAAAACATGAAAAAGAAGCTTTACTTTTACTTATCAGGAAAAAGCTTATCTTTGCCAATAGAAGGATAAAGTAAGACCATGAACATACCATATTAATAATTTGGGAGTAAAGCAATATTGGAAGGTGCAATACTATGAGAACAATCTTGCCAGATTCATACCAGATACAGTCATGATAACAAAATCCACAGAAGATACCCATATAAACTGTTAGAGAAATATAAAATGATGCAGTGAGAAATGGTTCAAATAGTCTTAATATCCAGTCAGTGCAGACTGCATTCCCTACTTCTGCTCATGGAACTGGTAATATACTTTTCAGTGATTTCATGCATAAGCATAAGCTAAGTAATGTAATCCAGAACCACCAGATTATAGTATATAGAACATGCAAGACAAAGAACGAACATTTCTGTATAATTACTTAGTTTCGGTAGAGTATAAAAATTAACATCCAGACTGCTGCATAGTTTGATTAATCTGAATATACATCTAATTTTACTTTTGTTGTGAACTGCATTTCATGTGATGCAAATTGTATCATCTTTTATACAGTAAATATAAGTGAATGAATGTAATTACTTCTAAAGAAAGGAGGATATTACATGTAAAAATTTATAAATCTGTAGTAACTGTGGCATTGTGCACTACACTCTCTTTTTCCAGCAATGAGGTGTTACCTTAAGAGTCTCAGTTCAGAATGGCTGATAAGTGGCACACACATCATGTCTTGCATATTGCATCTCCCATTCACCAGTGGGAATCCCTGGGTACCTCATTTGTGCAATGTGTGTTGGGATCAGAAAGTATAGCTGGATAACCACAGATACTCCTGTACTCCAATGACTCGACACCAAGGTTCAAACTAAATCCAGTATAACTTTATTTAATAAAAACAACTACAACTACAAGAAGTTGTTGCAAAGAAGTTACATTTATATTGTTAAAGAATAAAACCACTTAACTCTTGTTATTATTTTATTCAATAAAGTGATAGTGGATTTTATTTGAGCCTTGGTGTTGAGTCCTTGGAGTACAGGATTGTCTGGTTATCCAGTTTGTGTTCCTGTTTTGTACGTCTATTCAGAAAGTATAGCTACTGTATTATTATGGTTCACAAAGGCTGCTTAAGGTGTGAAACATGTCAGTCCTGTATACTTGCATATGCTGGTAAGAAATCAGGCAAAACAGCGATACCATCTACAGAGGATTATATGTGGAATTCCAGTTCTCCCTGGAGGCACAGCATGTACTATGCATGCACAGTGCTACCTGCAGGAATCTAGGAATGTGAACAGCATTAAATACAACTAAGTACAATGGCTAGCAGGTGTTTTTGTCATGCAAAGTGAATGAATCTGTATGATGTATCCATAACAGCAGTCAGAGAGTGTAAAGGTTCTATGGAAGAATTATGGAACTATTATGGGAGTTGCTGAGATAAAGTTGCAAAGTGAATGAATCTGTATGATGTATCCATAACAGCAGTCAGAGAGTGTAAAGGTTCTATGGAAGAATTATGGAACTATTATGGGAGTTGCTGAGATAAAGTTGGAAAATATAAATCAGACAGTAGTGTACTTCCAGAATGGCAATTGCAATACTCAGCATGTGGTGTACTTAGCTAAGTGCACCACATGCCTTTGTTTCTATGTGGGAAAAACTGATAGGTGTTTTTAGAAACAGGATGTACAAGTACGACCATATTTACTGCATAAAGAAAAAAAGATGAAACAAATGCTTTATACAGACATTTACAAAAATGTCCTGGATGTAAAGAATTCAAATTTTCAATCCTTGAGCAAATAAGAGGAAATCCTAGAGGGGGTAGTATTACTAAGAAGTTAAATGAGAAAGAGACCAGATGGCAAATTTTGTTGAATTCTACCATTCATCCAGGGATAAATGATGGTATATCACTGAAGGCCATACTGGAAGCAAAACTGTGATGTTTAAAGTATTTGTCATATTTTTTAGTTCACAAATATATATCTTGATTGTAATATGTATGATACAAGTGACAAGGGTTTTAGATCCATGAATATGAATTTCAGTTTGCACAGTGCACTTTAAGAAGATGATGTCAGTTTTTAATTGTTTGATTAGTTTTAATAATTGAATGGTTTATTTAAATCAAGTGTGGAAGTTGAGGTGATGTTCTGAAAAAGTCTATGTAATAGATGAAAGCGCTTAACTCACAGTTTTTATGAAATGTTTTAATAAATTTGTGGTTACTTTATATTCGTGGCATGTATTATTGGATCCAGACTCCTTTTTCAGCAGATTTAAGTAATACATTTCTTGGTTGTTACTGCTGGAACTTCACATTTGTTTCTCAAGTTGCTAACAGGGGTAATGGATTCCTTGGATGAGTTGCCATCTATTTTTTCGCCAGCCAGGAATGATGAGATACAAAAAATGCAGTCCGAGATGGATATTATAAAAGGAGAATTAACTCAGCTAATTGAGCTTATCAGCCAGCCAGATAGGAAGTCTGAGGGTTTGCAGGAGATGATGTCAACACGTGGATGTAGTGGAAACAACAATACAGTAAACTCCCCTAAAGAACAGCGGAATGGCGAAGTGTTGGTAACCGGACCCTCTAATGGATCCAGCGGTGTCGCAGGTCTCCGGTTTAGTGAATGTTTTAAACAGAGAGATGACGGAGGATCGGAGGATGAGTTCAACATATCTGGGGCCAAACCTAAATGGACAGTTCCAGAAGAGACTTATTCTGTGACCGGACTGGCTGCTGAAGCAGGTATTGTTAATCGACAAGTTTGCAATACCAATAATGATGTTAAAGACAATCATAGACAGCACAATTTGGACATTTTTTTAAAATGTAACTATGATTTTGAAAACAACTCTTGTAAATTTAGTTCGGACACACATACTATGAAAAGCAAGGATGATAATAGAACTTTAAAAGATCTAATATATGAGTTCGGCAAAAAATTAGGTACAGTGAAGAGCTTACAGCTCGACAACATGTACCAAAAGGAGTGTATGGAGGTGAAAGTTGTACCTATGGCCTTGAGATTTTTTAAACAGCCCATAGGGGAAGAATTAGATGATTGTAAAATTTGTGAATGTAACCAACTGTTTGACAGTTTTGGATTTTCATTTATTGAATTTATTATGAAATGCAATGATAAAAAAATATGTGCACTAATAGCTGAAACTGAACATTTGAATGAGATAATAACTCAAGATTTATTATTTTGTGAATGGGAATCATTTTTTCATACATAAACAATATAATTGGGTTGAAAAAAATTGTCAAAAACAATTCAATAGGAAATGTAAAAAACTACAAAGGGATATAAAACAGTATGAAAATCAATCAGCCTACAAATGGGATGGCTACAGGAGAGATTCGGCTGTGACATACAACAGGAAGGAAAATATAATACTTGGCAGGAAGGATATAGTGAATATAATAATAGTAGGAATAACAATTTTTTAGGAGGAAGGGAACACAAGCAGGATATACAGGAGAAACAGGTAGTAACGGAAAACAATTGGCGGGAAAAGAGATTCTTGAGAGGTACAAGGAAATGATGGGGGAGGATACAATTGTGCAAAATAATGAGGTTCATTTTAGTATGGGAGATTTTAGTGTGTTTAACTACACAAATTTTAAATTGGAATGTGAACATTTTAGACTTTTCTCTAAAGGAATGAAATATGTTCCGACTTCCAGCTGTAACATAGTAGATTATATAGTGGAATTTAAGTTATATATGTGGAAATTAAATTTTGTGGTATATTTCCAAGACAGCAATAGAACAAAAATTCACAAAATGTTTTAAAAAACTAGCACTTTTGTTCCACCTTTGAACCCCACTTTGGCTACATATGAAAAGGTAGTGACAGATGAATTATATAAATTAGTTAATAAATTTAATAAAGAGAAAATTAATTTTAATTTAACCCAAAAATAATTTGATTCTTTGAAACAATTACAACAAGATAATCAGATTAGGGTTATGAAACCCGACAAAGGGGTTGGGATTGTTCTTTATAACAAGCAAGAATATGTGAATAAAATACATACACTATTACTAAATTCAGGTAATTATGAAATTGCATCCCTGAACGAGGTTAATACTGGATATCATAAGACTGATTTATTCTTAGAAGATCTATTGCTGGAAAATAGAATAGACATAGAATTATATGAATTTCTACAAGAAAAAATCCTGTCATGGCGACTATGGTGGGGATACCTAAGGTCCATAAAGGTCAAATGGACCCCCCATTCAGACCTATTAATTTAGGGAACAAGTCAAAAACTTTTCCATTTGGTCAAGTGATTGACAGATGGTTAAAATGTATATATAGAAAAATACACCATATTATCATTGACTCATGGGATTTTTTAGGTCGATTGACCCTGGATAAATTTAATAATGAGGTCATTTTTGACACAATTGATGTAATAGATTTGTTTTCTTGTATACCAGAGGGAGACGGTCTCAATAGATTCAAGGATAGTATTCAGGAATATAGTGGATTTTTATGGGACAGAATTCTTCTAATTTTGGAATTTATGGAGGTAGTTTTGAGACACAACTACATTTTTTATGAGGGAGAATACTATAGACAAAATAACGATGTTGCAATGGGTGCAGCCTGCACACCTATATTTTCCAATTTAGTGTTACTCAGTAGTGAAGAGCAATATATATTCCAAAGCAAGTGGAATTCGTTTATTAAATGTTACATTCGGTTTTTGGACAATATTTTTATGTTATGGAATGGTTCCAAGAATGAGCTGGATCAGTTTATTGAATACTTAAACAAAACCAGTGAGTATCCAAAATTTACATACAATTATGATACTAAAGGTATTTCATACTTGGATACATACATATATATTGAGAAAGACCATTTTGCTTCTAAAATTTAAAGGAAAAGTACGTTCAGTAACACATATTTAGAATACTCTAGTTGCCACCCTTATAAACAAAAGGCTAGTATAATTAAAGGACAGTGTATAAGGGTGACAAGAATGACTTCAGAATTAAAAGAAATGGAGGTAGAACTTGAATTTATAGGAAACGTTCTTGAAAAGGGGTTACCCTAGCAACCTTATTTATAATACTATAAAATATGTTAGGTCTGAATGGGGTAAAAAGTATAAACCATTATTAGGTAGTGGAAGTATGAATTTACAGTCAAATGTTATTGATATTTATGAACCTAGGAATGAATACAATCGGTCATGCATTTTGCAATATGGAAAATTTTGTCCATGACATTCGGAACACCATTACAATTAATTGGAATATATTGAAGTCCAATGACAATGTTTATAAATTAAAATAAAATGTGGAGATGCCAACAGAGTAAAACACAGCTATTAACTGTAATGTCCAGGCACAAACCAAGTCCAAGATGATAAAAAATCCAAGATTTATTGTCAAAGTACAATCAGATAAGCGCTTTCACATAGGAGCTTCATCAGACCAGATGACAAAACAAGAATTAGCCACCATTTATATAAAACAGTCATTATTCAAAAATATCAATTAATCAATCAACCAATATCCATTATATGCAACATACATTTAAAGTGGACATGGTGTACTACAAATACATATTTAAATAAATGAAAAACAACATCACAAATAAAAATAAAAATAAAAATATTTAGTAAAATATAAACATGTATACTACATATTGAGACCTATATAAAAACCTGAAAAGATGCATAAAACAAATATATCAAGCCTAATTTCATCTGCATAACCTCCTCTTCTTTAAAACAGGTTTGATTGAAGCCCTTTCATTTAAGCCCTTTCCTCTATGTGCCTGCAAAAGAATAATCCAGCGGGCATCTCTGTACTCGGTATATGTTGTAATATCACCTTCCCTAGTATTCGGTGTAACAATCTCTATCACCCTGAACCTAAAAATTTTAAACGTAAGCTTATTGAACAGAAAAAAACAAAGATTGTTAGAGATTTGTCCAATTTTCGGGCAGGCCACGTTTTTATGTGGCCGCGTACAGGACAGACCTCTGTCAACCATTCTGATAATAATGTTTCTGCATGCCCTAATGTTAATAGGACTGCCTTAATGAATGATAGGGCTTTTAAAAATGTACCAACTAATGTATCAACTAATGTCAATGTTGCACTTGATTGTGTTAAAGGACTATGGCATGTCTCATATAATAACATTGTAAAGGACTTCATAGGTTCGACACCGAGACAGGATTGTCCTTGTTCAAATGTTGTTGAACCTAATGTTAATGTTAATACATCTAATGAGGCTTCTAATATAGATGGTGGAATTGATCAGGGCATAGTTATGACATCGAATAACTCTCAAATAGGTACTAACTTGAAGGTTACAGTCAAGGACTCAGTTAATTTAAAGTCTAAGAACATGGACCGTATTGTTAGCCCCAAAGATAAAAGTAGACCTGTAATACAGAATGAAGTGTTTGATGCTGCCTTTGTGGGCACTGGTGGTGATCTCCCTTTTCCCCTACCTGTCCGGATGGACAAGATGGCAGGGCGAGGGAGGTCGTCCAGCAGGGGGCGTAACAAACAGAAGTTGTCAGGGGAGTATCACCCCAGTCAGACTTTGAAGAAAATGTGGGGGAAGACCCAGAGTCACTGATTTTTAACATCTCTAGCCCAGTGGCAGCTGGTGACTTCAAATCAAAGGGGGGCTGCAGGAGACAGCTGAATGGGTAGGGTCAAGGGGAAGGGGTGTGGCCAACTAGAAAGGGGAGGGGCTAACACAACAAAAACTAACTTTAATTAAATACGCTGCCCTGGGTGGCAAATCATCATTATGAGAGTCCAATCAAGCTAAAAATAAGTGTAGAAGAATAAAAATATTTCAATGCATTGGCTGCATGACAGCTTACTTAAAATCTAGATGGAAACAAAAGGTTGTGAGGTATGAAAAAATAAATTACTTTTTAAATACATTACTGGAATGCCAGTCGAAATCAAGTATAAGAAAAACCAGAAGCACTCAACTCAAACCACTTCTCCTTGCACTGCAGTTCTAATTATAATTTATATTCAGCTTTATTAAAGTACCAAGTAACATGCTGAAAGTAGAAATCTCTGTGATGGCCCCACTTGTAAAAATGTTTCTTATCCAAAAAAGACCTGCTGCCTGACAACTATCTACTTGTTTCATGGGGAAAACATGACCAAAGTAAAAAATGAAAAGCAAACAAGAAACAAGCTCAAGATACATTGCTTAACGGATTACTGTACATGTTATGGACCACACATGATTGGCATTCTGTTTAGTTTATGGGTAAAGTCTGTAGAGATGACTGGAAGTCTCCAACAAGTGTAATGAGCTTTTTAAAATAATGAAATCCTGTCCTTTAATACCCAAGGCTTATACATTATCTAGTCAAGTATTCTCTGCATGGCAACAACAGAAAGGCTTTCAATGTTGGCAATTCTTTAACAGTATGATTATTAAAGCTTACTTGCAGCTTACAATCTCAGACAAGCTTACCTTATGGCCATTAAAGCATTGCTACTTAAACACAGAGCAACAGGCACTTTCTGAGTAATAAGCATAAATCTGAGTAATAAGCATAAATCAACAGTACAAAAATATGACAGAAACCAGACAGCTCTGCAAAATCAAGGACAGATGAGAAGCCACTGTAGTACTTGTGTCTACCTTGGATGGGGGGGGACACTGCACATTTACACTGCATAACTACTCCTTGCCTTGCTTGGACACATCCAGAGTCACTACATGGGGGAGTGGGGTGCAACAAGTATGTCACAATTTGAAATGTCTCTGGCTGACTGTGATGGCCCTGACACATTTGTCATACCTCTCAACCTCAGAGCAAGAAGTCTGGACAAAGCCATATACAGAAGTAGGACAAAGGCCCAAAAATAAGGACAATTTTTAAATATTGCACTAATAAACTTAGAAAGATGATAGAATAGGTCTTGCATTAGTATGAATTTTCTGAAGGGTATACAATCTGAAACTCAAATGTCTGTCATTATTTTCTAACTTTAGTCTTTAGTGATTTGTCACTAATTTGCCAAAAAACACAATTTTATGAAAAATGGAACAAAAATTTGATGCAAAAATATAAAATAGCCACACAATACAGCTGGGAACCTGTCAAAGAAGGGGCACTTTAATATTAGTACTGCTAAGTTGAGCAGCTGACAAAATAAAATAATCTACATGCATTTCAAGTAATCTATAACTTTGATTATTACAGTTATTTCTTAATTGTAAACCCTCCATGTTTTCTTCCAAAATTGCTATTTTGCGGAGGGATTATTAGGGGGAAGAGCAACATTTTGAGCCAAAATCGGGGACAGTTGAGAGGTTGGCTATGCCTAATTCTATAAAGCAATTTATTTGCATGTACCTCTCAACCTGTTAATGCAGTAAATCTGAACAAGGCCAAATATATTGGGGGAACATATAAACAACACTAAAAATTGCTCTTGTATAAATTGAGACAGTTGATAGAATAACAGTTCTTACTTTAGCATGCATTTTTCTGAAGGTTATGAAGTCTGAAACTCCATGTATCATTATTTAGTGACTTAATTCCTAAATGATTTGCCAGAAAACTACAAATTTTATGAAGAACAAACCAAAAATAAGAAGCAAAAATCTATTCATTCTTTGAAAATCTGGACAGTTGGGAGGTATAGTTCAGCTGGGCCTGTCTGAGCTTGCTGCCCTTCCCCACTGACAAAATTGTGGTTGAATGGAGCCTCTGCAGCCATTCCAATGAACCATTACTTGGCTATTTCACTCCATTTACCATAAACACTAATGTGCATAATGCTTTACTTCTATGATGAGTTGGACTTCATTTGAAAGTTTTATTTTGTATTTTACAGCACAAACACTAAGTAATCTGCTAAACAAAGCAATGCAGTCTCACAATGAAAACTTAGCATTAAAACTTCTCTGCCCTTGAAACTCACATTCATTGAAACCCACATTCAAAGAAAGTATATTTTGCCAGTGGCAGATAAAGATTAATTTTGGGCTGTTTTCAAATCATAGGCCCCTTGCATATGAAACATACATGTGCTCTTTGATACACCTTCCTCATTGTACTAAATTATATTCCTTGTACAATACAGTACAGTTGTTAGAGGGCGTTTTAAATTTGTTTTGAACATTTTTCCAGTAAGCAATGAAACAAAACGCATGCACCCATAATGGCAAAACTGCCCAGTTCAGAACATGTATCATAAAAGTCTACTCAGACTTCCACAGTCCACCATTATCAATAAATATGCACAATTCTACAGTCCGCCATTATCAGTAAATATGCACAATTCTACAGTCCATTATCAGTAAATATGCACAATCTCTGAAGAAGTAAAAGTCATTTAAATAATTCCACATTAAAGAAATCTGTAACTAATGAACAGGTTGCTGCTAGCAAACACCTTTATATTTCATGGTTTCATCGAAAAATAAAGTGTCTGTTGCCCCTCAGGAATAAATTGCCTATATTACATTAAAAAAATGATAAGCTAGTAATACTGCAAGAGGAAATTGATGGCAAACTGATAACAGACTCATAGTTAGTATCTTCACCAAGGAGAACATTCTCAGTAAGGCAGCATCCACTTCTTGTGGGAGTAGAACCCACAGCCTTCTGCATCAAAAGCAAGTACACAACCTGTTGTGCTATTAACAAGGCAAGCCAACTTCATTTAAGCAACACTAAACTTCTGTTCCCCTGCAGCTCTCAGCTCCTTGTAAAATCTACTCAATACTCAACTGCATCTCAACTCCGCAGCACAAGAAAACTGGAAAAAGACAAAATGTATTGGGGGGGGGGGGGTCAAATGCCCAAAAACCAGGGACACATTAAACATTGCTTGTATAATCTTGGAAAGTTGCTAGAATAAAATGTTGTGTTACCACCATACATTTTACTGCCAAGGTCCCTGTCCAAAACAGTCAGAGCAACATACCACTATGCCAGATCAGCTGCTTTGTGAAAGAGAAATGCTGCGTTACCACCATAAATTTTACTGCCATGGTCCCTGTGCAAAACAGTCAGAGCAACATACCACTATGCCAAATCAGCTGCTTTGTAAAAGAGAGGAAGACTGAAACTTAAATGGCCATCATTTAGTGAATTCAGTTCTCACCATAGCTGTCAACCTCTTAGTACAAAACACCTGGACAAACCCAGTAATGAGGGAATACTTGCCATAGCTGTCAACCTTAGCACAAAAAACCTGGACGAAGCCAATAATGGGGGAATACAGTCCCAAAAATAGGGACAAATTTCAAATATTCATCTTATAAACTTATAATCTTATAAACTTAGAAAATTGCTAGAATAAAAGGTTGTGTTACGGTTGTGTTACTATGTATTTTCTGAAGAACATGAAGTCTGAAATTCAAATGCCTGTCAATTTTACTGCTGACAGAACAAAAACAATTTTCAGCAGAGACCCAGGGAGAAATACTGCCTTTACTTTGTAAAATGACAGGGCACCAGAGAAAATCCACACAAACACAGGGAGAAGATGCAGACTCCACACATAAGGCACCCCAGCCAAGAATCAAACCAGAAAACCTACAGCTGTGAGGCAACAATACTACCACTGCACCATCAAATATGCAAAGAATTAAACATTCAGAAACTTGAAGTCTGAAATTCAAATGCCTCTCAATTTTATTTAACATTTCTTAATCAGGACAGTCTGACTTGGAACAAAAAAAAAAAAAATTCAGCAGAGACCCAGGAAGAAATAATGCAGACATGTCTTTGTAACATGGGAGGACACAAAAGCAAACCCACACAAACACAGGGAGAAGATAGACCCCACAAATAAGGCACCCCAGCCAAGAATCAAACCTGTGGACCTGCAGCTGTGAGGCAACAGTGCTACCACTGCACCATCAAATATCATGCATTACAACATTTACAAACCACAGATATTATGAGGAACAGATCAGATCAAATATGAGGCAAAAATCTGCAATTTTTTTTTTTTACAAATGGTGGTGGGTAGGGAATTCAGGTCTTTAACACCTGCATACAAGGTACAGGTTTCAAGCCTGAGGTATTCCCTACCACACACACACACCTGTAGTAGCAAACCACAGAAACTAAATATACTGCCCTGGGTGCCAAACCGTCATTATGAGAGTCCAATCGAGACAAAATGAAGTGTACAAGAATAAAAATATCTCAATGCATTGGCTGCATGACGGCTTAATATCTAGATGGAAACAAAAAAGGTTGTGAGGCATGAAAAAATAACTTACTTTTTTTTAAATACATTAATGGAATGCCAGTCAAAATCAAGTATAAGAAAAACAATTAGCACTCAACTCAAACCACTTCTTGCACTGCAGTTCTAATTATAAAATATAAATTATAATTAGAACTGCAGTGCAAGAAGTGGGTTTATTCAGCAACTATATTGTGTAGTCATTTTATTTGTTTTCATCTTAATAGCAGACATTTCTTTATGACATACAGCTTTGACAGTATTTCTATAAAGGAAGCTGTAGTCTCATTTTTCAAGTTCTTTGTAGTCATTTTCCTGGCTGTTAGTAAGTTACATAGAAGTCTGATTTGGAACATTAAACAACGCAAACGGTTTACTTTATACAAATTTATAAAACCACACTGCTTGAAGGAAATATTTGTAGGTGCTGCACAAGTATGTCCTCAGTAAGTAATGTTAAGGTTTCAGTTGTACTCTTGCACTCTGGTGTGAAATATGATGCATGAACATAAAAAACAGCATTTGTATCCATTATCATTCCCCTCACAAAAATAAAGCAGCTCTGTAAGTCAATGAGTCAGCCATACACCCATCAGGGAGCCAAAGAGTATACTTACTTTAGTTCTTCACTCTGTTCTTCTAACTTCTTTTCTGTCTTCCTTCTTTCTTCAGTTCTTCTTGACTTCTGTTCTGTTCTTCTTTCTTATCTTCACTGTCTTCAGCACAGGGTGCAGCAAGTCAGCAACAGCACAGCTGACAAAATAGTATACCGGTGCCCAAATAAAAAAAAAAGAATAAAATACAATCGCAAATTAAAAGAAAATTATTAATAAAATAAATCCCGTGTGACTGTGACAGTCACGATCGATCCACAAGGCAAGCCCACAATTGAGTATCTGATTGATTCTTGCTCTTTTCCCAACACATAAAGCCCGGGAAGAGAGCGACAACCAATCAGCATAATTTAACCCAGCAAGCACGTCATGACGTGCCTGTGGACGTCGCAGTCCGAGCCCCTTCTAATTCTATGCGGTTTGTAACTGCATAGACTTCTGGGCATCACAATGATGCCTTAATTACTCCCCCAGGCTGCAATAAAAACAAAAATAAAAATCTATTTAAAACCGCCGCAACCTAAGGCGGTTAAAGTGCACATGCGCGTACTTCCGAGTCGCGGACTCGGAGAAACCAACAATTTTCATTTAAAACAAAAAAATACATCTCTGCTGCAAAAAAGGTACTTTATTTACATTTTCTTTTTCAAAGCTGAGGGGGCTGCAGTCCGGCAGTCCGATGCTACGAGCCGCCCCTGCTCTAGCCACAGTTTGACTCGATATGAATGCAGTGTTTTAAGGAAAGGTTTAAATTTTATACCAACTTGTAACAGTAATCTTGTTGACACTGTGCTAGGTTTAAAAAAATTTTGTAGAGACCTTATGTTACACCTGATTTATGGTGGATCCACACTCATTGAAAACGAAGAATTGGGACCACGAGTTCATTTGAGAAAACCTAGTAGTTTTGTACCAGTCAATCATCCTTTAGTTGGAGCATATTTTAAATTGACTGAAGAAAATATACTTCAGTTTTATGACAACAGGGGTCACTCTAATAAACCTTTTAAATACAATCTTACTTATATGGAGAGACAGGCGTTGTGCCATCTCCAAGACAATAGATCACTTGTCATTCAGCCTGCAGACAAGGTTGGACTCATAGTAATTATGGATAAAGCCTTTTACCATCAGTCTATGAATGATATGCTCAGTGATACCAGTTTTTACAGTGTTATTTCTATCTCTGAGGTACATAGGATTATTTCCTCTATGGGTAATGACATTCGAGCTTTATGCAGCTGGTCTTACTACTGATGAATTATTTGCGTTCATGTATATTGATAATCCCTTGATTCCTATTATACAAGGGTTACCTAAGAAACACAAGAACCCAAGGAACCCACCCATGAGACCAATTGTTGCTGGTGGAGGATGGGTGACTGAACCCTTCTCATTGTATGTGGAAAAATTCCTAAGATCTGTTAACAGCTTGAACTCAACTGTTTTAAGAGATTCTAAACAGTTTTTATTAGATTTATATGACTGTGTTCAGGGGTTAGATGATATCAGTGGATTAGCTTTTGTCACCCTTGATGTACAATCATTGTTTACTATGATACCGAATGACCTAGGCATAGTTTATATACAGAATTATTTATCTGCACAAAGTGAATATTCATCTAAACAGATTGATTTGGTTTACTTCTTTTTAGAAACAATTTTAAATAATAATGCCTTTATTTTTGGGGATGATATGTTCCTACAGAAACACGGCGTAGCTATGGGCACATCTTGTGCCAATAGCTACGCCAACATGTTTCTTGCTCAGTGGGAGATTGAGTTTCTATTTCCCCTTATTGAATTTAGGAATAATGTTATATTCTATCGACGTTTCGTGGATGATTTATTTATGTTATGGCGAGGGTCATCTGAAGAATTTTTTAAATTCTTTGGCATTATGAATAACATGACTGACTGCCTTAGGTTTACATATCATATGTCATATACATATATAGACTACCTAGATATCTATGTAGAGAAGCTGAATAATACCATTATTAATACAGGGATTTTTCGAAAAACATGCCACAGGAATGCTTTCTTATTTAGATCGAGCATGCATCCTGGATATATCTTTAAAAATCTCATCAGGGGGCAGGGTATGAGAGCCTCTAGGCTGAATCCCTCAATGGCTGGTTTTCAGGATGAAATTAATAACTTGGAAAAGAAGTTGTTGGATCGAGGATGTACTACAGATGAACTTGATAGACAATGGTCTGACCTCATAGATCTCGGGTTAACTAAGGCACGACCATATTTTGGACCACTTTTAGAAATGACACACCTTAATGTAAATAATAAATGTAGTCATATTAGAATTCCATTGTTTTATACTGGTGATTCTAAGCAAGTTAGAGTTATTCCATCAACATTGGTCTATTCTCCTCGTTGATGATGAAATAAGTAATATTGTAGATAGTCATCCCAGATTTCGGTTTAAAAACTACAAGAATTTAAAAAGGCTATTGTGTGTTGGTAGGACCAATACAGGAAAATCATCAAATGGTCATACTGAACCATGTGGGTCCTGTAATTTTTGTACATACATTGATACTTCTGATGTCTTCTTTCATCCTGATTTACTTAAGGAATTTCGTTTCAAGGGGTCTAGTAATTCTATGACCCCCAATGTCTATTTAGCTGAGTGTGGAACTTGTGCGGCATTTTATGTGGGCAAGACCAACAGACCCCTATGTGATAGAATGAGAGAACATGTCTACCACACTAGAAAAGGGTCTCCACATAATGCATTGTCCAAGCATGTAGCTGAATTTGGGACTACTCATATTTTTAAGTTCAGGGTGATAGAGATTGTTACACCGAATATTAGGGAAGGTGATATTACAACATACACTGAGTACAGAGAGGCCCGCTGGATTATTCTTTTGCGCGCAGATAGAGGATAGAGCTTAAATGAAAGGGCTTCAATCAAACCTGTTTTAAAGAAGAAGAGGTTATGCAGATGAAATTAGGCTTGATACATTTGTTTTATGCATCTTTTCAGGTTTTTATATAGGTCTCAATATGTAGTGTATATGTTTATATTTTACTACATATTTTTATTTTTAGTTTTATTTATGATGTTGTTTTTCATTTATTTAAATATGTATTTGTAGTACACCATGTCCACTTTAAATGTATGTTGCATATAATGGATACTGGTTGATTGATTAATTGATATTTTTGAATAATTACTGTTTTATATAAATGGCGGCTAATTCTTGTTTTGTTATCTGGTCTGATGAAGCTCCTATGCGAAAGCGCTTACCTGATTGTACTTTGACAATAAATTTTGGATTGTTTATGATCTTGGACATGGTTTGTGCCTGGACATTACAGTTAATAGCTGTGTTTTACTCCATTGGCATCTCCACATTTTATTTTATTTTTATATATCCTTGTGCCTACGGAGGATTTACCTTGTGGGGTGCTGGCAGTCTTTATCTTATTAATGTTATGACACCAGTATATGCTAATGTTGCTTTGGCTGAGTGGGAGGGAAATGTGTTATATAAGATTGCTGAATATGAAAAGTTTACATTATATTCACATTTTGTTGATGAACTCTTTTTTATGGGGAGGCACCAAAATGCACATGATTAATTTATTAGAAGATTAAACAAAAGTACCGCTTTTTATTTTTTTCCTTCCACATAAAATATTGAGTCAGACAGTGTTATCTATTCGGATATTTCTACATATCTGATCGTTAAAAAAATAAATAAAATTATTCCTATTATGTTTTTTGGAAAAACATTCTCCCTGGGATTCATGAACCTTGCGCCAGGCGCCAGCATAGCATCGGCGTTATAACGCCAAATATGGCTGCTTAGCGATTCAGGTATGAATGAATCCCACGTGCACTACCGGCGTGCGCCGGACCGTCTCCGCCCCCGGCGTAGGTATGCAAAACACACTGTGTGCGGTATAGCACCGTGCAAATGAGGGCAAATAGCGATCCACGAAGTGGCGCAGGCGTAGCGTAAGGGCACGGCAATGTAAACCAAAAAGAAGGTTTACATTTACCCAAACATACCGGAGGAGTAACGGAAGGCTGTCAAAGTCAAGTATCATATAGGTGCAATATGCCAATGTGGAAAGGCACCGAGAATGTCCAAAGAAAATATGCACAAAATGTAGAAAATGACATAAATGACACGTACGTAGAAAGAACAGCAGACCCCCGGGATATGTGCACAGAAGTTGCAAAGCAATGAAATAATATGACAATGTCCTAAAAGAGCAGTAGAACACAAATCAGCTGCACAGCCACCACACACCATAGTATGTATGTAAAGCTGCAACCCCAGCGCAATGGTTGTCAAGGAGTGGTGGCGGTGTAACCATGTATTAGTAGTCAATTCCATGCAAATGAGGCAGATAATAGTGAATCGCAAAAACGGCGCCGGCGTAAGGATGGTGCAAATGGCGTAGCGGTACTACACCGAGGAGTGGCCTACACGAGATACATGTCAACCACAGAGGGGTGTGCCACTGTAGGAGGAAGGATATTGGAGGTCAGCAAATCTGGGCTGTACAATGCACATCACAGCATCACGACTGGCGTGTTAGGAAATAGATGCGCTGAGAGTACATAATGCGCGTACAAATGCATGTGCACGAGTATGACTACGTTCCCTAAACCAGTCATGTGACGGCCTCACCGTCAACAACCACGGATATAGGAAGGTAATGCGGAGAATACGAGGAAATGCGGAAGCAGTGTAAATGGATCCGTAATGAGCAATTAACACCAATCAATGCAGGAAGGGCAGCCGGCAGCTGATAACTCTGCATGCAGACTCCTGCATAACGTGAAAGGGGAGGCATATGAGTGCAAAGATAGTAGGGGATGTAGTAGAAATGCAAAGAGCAAAGAACCGAAATAGCACAGCCAAGTACAGAGGTAGCATAACTGCGGCTGCAGATAAAATGCATCATATGCCATGTGCCTGCAGGATGCAGTAATGTAAGATGCAAGGCGAAGGCAATGCAGGCAACTGTAATGTAACACTACAGGCAGTACCGTTGCAGTTGCAACCGTAAAACCACGGAAATAATCCATGGATACGGCCGCTGAGACACACCCAATGACATCACCGGGTATACAGCACAACAGTATTAAATGTGAATGCACACAACACACAGCGATTTCCCAAGCGCCGCACCGTAGGGTGTAAACAGGCGGGAACTTTTAACATGTATATGCTGGGTGTCGCCGTGGCGTGATGCATAGGTATGTGGCAGAGACAGATGGAGTTGCGGAGGGTGGTGCCGACAACTACCGTAGGCCTCACAGGAGAAGGAGACTGTTCAGACCAAGGGTGACCTACCAGGGGCTGCGAGACCTGGAGATAGTAGAGCGCTACAGGGTGGACAGGGACACGTTACAGCAAATAGTGGAGCTGTGCCGGCCGTGCCTGAGAACAAGAGACAACAGAGGGGAGCCCATCCCAGTGGACACAAAGGTATGTGTGAGCTTGCGAATACTGGCTACAGGTACCTTTCAAAGGCCCACTGGGGACATAATGGGCATCTCACAGGCATCAGCATCCAGGGTACTACACCAGTTCCTGGATGCCATGTTACCACATGCCCATGAGCACATAAATTTCCCCACATCTCAGGAGGAGTTGGCTAGCAATATCGCCGCTTCCACCGTGTGGCACAATACCGGAGGTCCTGGAGTGCGATAGACTGTACGCACATAGAAATTAAGTCACCACCGGGAGCAGGGTAGCGCTACATAAACGCAAGGGATACCCCTCCATCAATTGCCAGGGTGTGTGCAATGCGCGGGGCATTATTATGGATGTGTGTGCTGGCAGCCCTGGAAGCTACCACTACTCCCATATCTGGCATGCCTCACAGCTGTATCAGGTATTCGCCAGTGGGGACATCACACAAGGTCACCTTGTGGGGATGCTGGCTACGCACTGGGGGAAGCCCTGTAAAAACAGGTAAAAAAAATTTTGCCAGT
>NC_056728.1:1882408889-1882456072 GCF_019279795.1 Protopterus annectens | reverse complement strand
ATCTGCTGCAGAATGGCACACACACAAATGTGCATATACATTGTAATGCATAGCTTGCTCAAACAGTAATGCAAAATGCAGATGAACAGTCTCAGAAGACTGACTGAATGTCTTATCCCATATTCCCAAACCAGCAGCGTAGCTCTCAGGATTCATGTCATTACACTCCTGATATCACATTTCTCACCAGCACAGCATAAGCATACATGTCACCTAGGCATCTCCTCAGGTGACTGTGAAGAAATTCCTCAAGTGTCCATTGTACAAAGCACATAACATTGAGCAACACACCTCTGATCACTGTTTTCCATAAAAAAAATTCTGCTGGCAGTGATTCTTTTCTTTTCTAAAATTTCTCCCTTCTTTGAGTTTATGCAACCATGGACTTGGCATGTCTATGTTTGTAGAGGACTTGTCCCCTTACCTATGCTGGATGTCATTATTTCAGCCATCTTAGAAAACCACTTCTAATAATAAATACAAATTGAAAATATAATTATGAATTCTTGTAGATAGAGGGAGGTATATATTTTTATTTAAATTACATATGTGGTGAGAAAAAATAACTCTGCTACCAAAAACTAAATTAAGCACTTGATATAAAAAATAGTACAATGTAAAAACACACTTTGACAGTTGCATTGAAAGAGTCAGACTACAGCAGTTTAGTTTGATAATTCCCTCCCACTTCTGAGGGGCCCTGGCTGTTCCCTTTACTACCTGAACCCAGTATCCCACTCATTATATGGTGAGAGAGCAGGGCAACACTAGGGTAGGTGAAAGCCCTCTGGTTCAATTGTTCCTGGCTGTGAAATTCTACCCTGGCATCTGCCCCCCCCCCCCAGAAAGTTGAACAATATGGAGTTGGTCAGCTGACCAGTCACTCTGAGCAATTACTGTCAGCTGCCTGTGGACTTGCAATGGCTGCTTGGCTAGGAGAGCAGAAATGCATGCTCCTACACTCCCCTCCCATTCCTGGATTCAGAAAGGTAGACCATGCTCACCAAATTTTGAGCCAACATGGCCACTGCAATTAGACAATACACTTGGCCACTTTTCGGTGTTTGCCAAAGTTGCATTCATAGCAGTTTCCATCTCCCCAAGGATAAGCAAGTTTGTATCATCTGCTTAAGTTCATAATCCCTAACCATTTCCCTCAGATCTCCAAGCTGCTAATCAGACATGTGTCAGTTGGGTATTAGTCAAGGATTTATCCCTCTTTTCCTTGGAGCCAGTGTCAGTTTAGTCTGATGGTTTTAACATAGCAATGATATAACCTAATTAGAAAATGATCTTTCCAAAATTTTAAATGTCTTTGGTCAAATTTTAGATCATTAATTCAGTTTAAAGCCCAACAAAAAACAAGAAGAGACAGCTCAGACTCATAGCACTGTAACTGGCAGTCAGTACAGAGGATTGTCTATGTGTTGTTGATGAGATACTTCCTCTTTGTACAGTGTTTGATTTTCTCAGCCTTTGCTTTCTGTTTACCTTTCAGAAAGTCGCTGAAATAGACAGTGCTTTAGAGCAATTGGGAATTTGGGTTAGGCTCCTCAATGGTTTGCTTCTACATGGCAAGTAATTACTCATCCATGTGAAACTCATCCATGTGCAACTAACAATGGGCAAAACTGCAATTCAAATTGTAGCTTGCTACAGCTCACCCACCACGACCAAGGACCCCCATTTTGCATTTCTGGAGATACTGGAAAATATGAAGGTCCTACCAAACGCCCTAATATTGTGTGATTTCAATTACTCAAACATTAACTGGGAGAACTACTCAAGTACTAACTCCCTTGACCAACGCTTCCTAGAATTTATAAACTCGAATGCCTTGGATCATCTGGTCAACACCCCCACTAGAGGTGACAACATATTGAACCTGGTCATCACCAACATGGGCGACCGGTGTTCTACAATGGAGATCAAACCCTCGCTGGTTAAATCAAAACACACTGAACCAACTGATTTTGCCAACATTCTGGCAGACAGGTTTAGTGCAAACTTCACCCACCCCTCACCTCCTAAAGGGCCCATAACCATACCAGAAGAATGTAGTGCCCCAACAATCACTGACATACAGGTTGAAACAGCCCTATCCAAAGCCAAAAATACAGCTTCAGTCGGACCAGACGGTGTCACAGGCTGTGTCTTATATGAGCTCCAAAATGAACTAACCCCTCACCTAAACACACTGTTCAAACCCAGCCTCTCTACAGGCTACATACCCATAGAGTGGTGCACAGCAACTGCTCCAAAAAGGTGGAGCCACAACGGACCCCGGGAACTATCCCCCTATAAGCCTGACTAGTCTGGTCTGCAAGGCTATGGAGTGCATCATCATGGAATTCATTAACAGAGACATTGGGAACCTTCAAACAATGGACCCTACCCAGTTTGGCTTTGTTAAGGGCAGATTATGCCTCCTAAACCTGGTGGACTTCTTTGAGACAGTTACCAAGGCTTTAGATCAGGGAAAGGAGGTCCACACAGCCTACCTAGACCTCGCAAAGGCTTTTGACACCATTCCCCATTCTGGTATTATGGACAAGCTCACCAGCCTGAACATAAACCCCTACGTCACGAGATGGGTTGCCAATTGGCTCACGGATAGAACCCACACGGTGAGAGTTGCAGGCTCTAGGTCCGACTCTAAACCAGTTACAAGTGGCATCCCCCAAGGCTCAGTCCTGGGACCCCTCCTGTTCGGTATATACTTTTCAGAGGTACAGACAAGCACAGGAGGACTATGGCTGACCAAGTTCGCAGACGACTGCAAACTGGGGGCCATAATTGACTTTCCAGCTGATACAGACATCCTCTGGAAGGGTCTCACTGAGACATCTACCTGGTGTCAAAATCATGGCCTCAAGCTAAATGCCAAAAAGTGCATAGCCATATCCTTTGGAAAAAAACAAAGTACCCGCAAACTACCACATACGTGGTAGTTTCCTAAATACAGAAAATGTAATAAGAGATCTGGGGACCCAAGTAGATAGTAATCTCTCCTTTGATAATCATATTGCCATGGTGGTTAGAAAATCCTTCTATGTGGCCCACCTAATCACGAAAGGATTTGCATCTAGAACAAAAGAGGTTATTCTGCCCCTCTACTCATCACTCATCAGATCCATCATAGAGTACAAGGCCCCATTTGGGATGTACTTTACAAGACACCTGCAACAGCTGGAAAGACCACAGAAGTACCTCACCAAGAGGATTACTGGCCTCAAACATATGCCCTATGCAGCCTGACTAAAGAAAATCCAGCTGTACTCAGTTGCATACTGCTTACTCAGAGGTGATCTCTGCCTGACATACAAGGCCATGTCCAACCCAGAATTGATGGGCATGCTCCACCTAAAAAAAAACAAATCCCCAAGAGCTACATGCTCTAGGGATATAAACCTCACCGCAATGATAAATAGGACGTTCTGGAGGGATAGATTCCTGTCCCAGAGACTCCCCATGCTTTGGAACAGGATTCCAATCTACATTAGGCAGAGCCCCTCACTAACACTCTTCAAGAGAAACCTTGACGAGTGGATGGGAAACAGAAAATTTACCCCGGGGATCACTGCTGGACAGGGGCACAGGGAACTAATGGCTTTCCTGGACCGAGGCACAGGGAACTAATCTAAGGGGGCGGTGAAAGCCAACACATTCTGGCTAGGCTTATAGATGCCCTCGGGCAGATAGCCTAGTACTTACCTATGAACCTATGAATCCGAAAAAAAAAAACCAGAAGAAACATTGAATTAAAGAAACTAAGAACCAAAAAATCCTCAAGGCTGACCCATAAGGAGCAGCAGTGCTATAAAAAATAGCCAAATAAATGCAGAGGTTATCTTAGGAACCTTTATTGAAAATGTTAATCTATGAACTTATGTAAATCTTCTTACCACCTCCATAACCCTGTCAGTAAACTATCAGAACAAATAGCTGTTGTTTGACTCTGTGAAAACAACTGTCAAAGCATGTCAGTCCAAAGCCAAAAATAAATAAATAAACAAATAAATAATACCAATGCCACAAAATTCAGAGAAAGAAATGCCGTATACTTCAAAATAATGCTTTTCATCACAAAACAAGGGTATATTGTTAACATGTTATGTTCTGTCTCACAAAATACAATGTGAAATGCCACATCTCCAGATCAGTGAGCAAAGTACCAACATGTGGGTGATGGGGTACTGTGGAATCTGAATAATATGGCATTTTGCTTATCACAAATGAGTAAGTGTCACTAAAATTTGCCCTCCTCCTGCATATCCTGTGTACTGCTCCTTTCTACAAGCTCGTGGTGGTATTACAAGGGCTGTAGCATGAAAGATGGTGATTAAAATAGATCGAATTCTACATAACCTGGAGGGTATGGTAAACAACATGCTGGCCATGTACTCAGAGCTACAGGCCATCCATGCAGATAACATGTAGGTTACAACCTTATCTCTTATCATAGACACCCAAACTAAATAGATGGAGCAACACTTGTCACAGCATGACAGAGAGATGCAGTCACTTAAGGAAGCAACTGATATATTACAACACTGAAATGAGAATTTAGAAGGAGAGGCCAGGAGAGGAAGTTTCATATTATGAGGCTGGAAGATGTAAAGAAGTAAGAACAACAGCCAATGTCTTTTATTGGAAATTTTCTGGCAATGTTTCTGAAAGAGTTGCTGGCCAGGATCAGTGGAATGTGTCATTTATACAAGCAGGCAGGAGACCCAAGTGCATTCTGGTCAAGTAGCACTGCTTTAAGATGAAGGAGTGGCTTCTAAGATAAGTTGCTCTGCATAAATTGTTGATGCTTGATATTCTGTACATTAGAGTGGTAGAGGACTTAGCTCCCTCAGTGTATCAGTGGCATGTGCAGTTATACCCTGGATATCAACCAGAACATATGAAAACAGAGAGGGCAGTGGTGACATAGAAGTATCCTGCCTAGTTAGAGATGACTTACAGAAGGAACATTTGCACTTACAACACCTGGATGGATTAATGAACACTTATCTTCAAGTGATACATGGAAAGGTTGACTGTGGGAAGGCAGGAGACCCTGTGGAGTCAAAGAGAATGGAGATACAACACTCTTGTTGTTGGCAAAAAATGGAGATAAGGAAGCATGATATCCAGCTGGCCTTAAGGAGGCAGTTAATATTTTGACAAGATGCAGAGGAGGCTGAGAAAGGGGTGAATGCCAGTTTGCATAAAACTACTGTCAGTGTCCTACTGAGGTGGTTTAAGAGAACTGAGTCTGTGCTTGAAGCTGATCGAAAAAGAGACACTCAAAGAATTCATTATACGTGGAAAAATGTTCAACATGGGATGGCATGTTAGACATGAAATCCCTGTTAACATCCGATTCTTTCTGATTTCTTGTTTTCTTTCTTTTTTCTTGTATTATATACTTCAAAAACTGCATCCTTGATGGTAATCAGTGAAAAGGAGAGAAGGTGGCTTGGGTGGGACCCCATGTGGTATGATTAATGGATGGGACTATTTCTTCAGAGGCGAGGAACAAGTAAACTTTCAGCTATGCTTCCTTCTCTCACAGCGAATGTGATTTGGTATCAGATATGTGCAGTAAATCTAGAAACATCTTCAATGGGGAGAATAAGTAGGGAAATCTCACCCTCTTGTGGGTGGAATCCCTTACATAAACTAAGTCATAGATTGGGATCTTGGCATGTATATACTGGTGACTAATGTTCTTGAAAAAAAAAGTTACTTTTAATCTGAGATATGTATGTTGCTAAAAAGAGATCTGTAAACTGTTCTTTGAGGTTTGAAATGTTAACATGATGTACAGAGGCATTTTGCTTATACTTTGATTCTCTGTAAATTGCCACTGTGCTTTAATCTACTGCACATGATACCAAAAAGGTGCCATGTTTTTGTTATGTTACTGTGAAACCTTATGGTATGCAATGGTAGCAGATTACTGCGGTCTGTAATCATGTTCCAGTGTATTCTGTACATGTTAAATATATGGGTGCATGGGTTGATTATGGGTGCATAGGCGGTTTTATCTGTGCATGGGGGGGTTGATTGCTCTGTGAAGTATTTTCTGCTATACTTAATTGGTGCCGGGGTATACTTTCCACATATAAATGAATGTGTGATGCAATTGGTACATGTATCTCTGGTTGAGTAGGTGGGAGGAAGAGTGAGGTAGTTGTGAAGTCGTTACTATGGTTTCTTGATAGTAAGGGGAAATATGAGGGGAACAGTAAGGCACACATTTTGGGGTGACACTGGTAGAAAAAGGTAAGCTATGGTATGCTTGGTGGAACAGAAGTAGAGTCCACTCTTTATGTGGTGGCTGCAAGAGCCAGATGGTCCATGATGCCAGGGGATTCAATGTAGGTGGGCTCTTGAGTCACGGCCAATGGTAGGTTCAGCTCAACTTGAAAAGAGATTTAAAGAAGGTCACAGCAAAGAGGTGGATGGGGTTATCTGAAAATTGTGACATGTAATATGGGGGAGGGTGGAATAACAAATGATTAAGTGGGAAAAGGTTGTAGCTTACCTGCATTTGGAGGGGTTGTATTGTGCAATGAGGGAAGCAAGAAGTGAGGAATTTGGTAGAAAATTCTTTGTGCTGGATTGTAAGTTGATGTAAGGGTGAAGGATGGTGGTTGTCTGTGATGAGATGTGCTGCAGAGGGTAGAGGGATTGTTTAAGACGTATATTATATCTGAATGTTAATAGAGATTAAGTAATTGAAGGGCTTCTACTATCAATCTAGTGGCTCTGCATAGAGAGTAATTTTATGTATTTATTTGTTTAATTAAATAATTAAATTATTTATTTATTTTTTCTTAGGGCCAGAGCTGCACTCTGGAAAAGTTATTTGGGAAAGTCAAATTTCATAGCAAGTGTTAGACCTGTTCAAAGAGGAGAATGGCATTGAAAGGACTCAAAGATGTTTGTAGTAGAAAGTGAGGCAAGTGTTTGCAGATTACTTCTTTAAGGAATTACAACAAACTATTTAGGAGGCTGAACAGATGTTTGATTCATAGAAGCTGGGATATCAAGTTGTATTGGTAGGTATTTTGCAGAGGAGTACTTCTGCTAATGCTGCAGTAACCTTTATCTAGGAATGAATGAAAAGAAGGACTGGAAATGGAGATGTAATCCGGCTAAATGGTTCACTACAGAATACTAGGATGGATAAGAATGCAGCCAGTACTGTCTGTTCACAGTTTGTATATCTTCTTTATAACAATTGACTTCTTTTAGCACTTATGGTCCTTAATCATGATGGAAGACGGTCTGATGACCTACCCACCTACCTGGTTATCAAACATTCATGCATATATAAATAAAAATAAAATATGGTGACACAAATGACAGGAGTGAAGGTAGCAGGAGATGACAGAGTACATTGATAGGGTTCCTAACGATGGAATGGGATGGCATCAAAGTGGCATGGTAAGGGTAAGTTATGGAATAAGCAGGAAGATGGAAGAGGTGGAGAATAGATAAGATAAGGAAAGATAGAATACCATTGCTGCAGCTGCAACAGGTAGGTAAGGAAGAAAGAGTGGAAAAGGCATAGATGATTTGTAATACAAAGTAATATAAAGTCTTGCATTAAAAGGTTAGGGAAGCTGAAGTCTAAAGTGGAGTTGGAAAGACTAGGGGCAATGAGTTTAGCTGGTGAGATATAGGATGGTATCAGTAGTCATTACACAAACGAGTGAAGGCTAGCCATGCTGTCCACATGTTTCTGCAGTAAAAGAACAATGCATAAAGACCATTTATACTAACACATGGTGGCCATGAATAGATCTAAGCAAATGAAGTTATCATATTATGCAAATAAGAAATGATGTAAAATGGCATATGCTAATGCAGCCTTTGTTTGCCTATTTGTAATTCATAGTCAGAATCTCATGCATTTTTGCACCTTCTTTATATTCATTACAAAAGTCATGTCTTTTGTATCTACTTTGCAGACAGAGGTGATGCTGTCTTGCCTTGCTATCTCCCAGTGTGAGCTGCTTGTCTTGGCCAAGCCAAAACCACCTGTGTCCAGCAATCCTCACTGGCCAAGAAAGCATAGATATAGGCAGAGAATAATTCACTATAGTTTTGATAACAAGGAGATAACTGATTGATTTAGAGTGGACAGGGATATTGCAAGGGTGTTTGTGAGTATGCATGGCCCCAGAAGGGCACTAGGGGGATGCATGGCCTTCCTATTCCTATGAATACCAAGGTATGTATAACCCTCACTATACTTGCCAGGATGACCTTTCAGAGACAGACTGGGAACACATTCGGTATCTTAAATGCTTTTGTCTTTGTGGATGCTTTGGCCCATCTTGAATGTACACTTAGCACATGTGGATCACTGCATCTATCTCTCAGTGTCACCTCAGCACTGAGATGGGACTATGAGTGCCTCTTATGGGGTGGTATGTTTCCCTGAGGTACTCAATGCAATAGATTGCACACTGTGGGGTGGCATGTTTCTCTGAGGTACTCAATGCAATAGATTGCACACATTTTGCAATTTGGCCAGCATCTGTTCCACAGGTGAAGCATTGAAGATAGTTCCTATATCTGGCTCATTAGCTCACTGTTCCACCTCTTACTGCATAGTATGATGCCCAGCAGTCATCTTGCTGATAAGTAGAAAAATAGTTCTATATCTTTCTTTTTTATTATATTTAAGTAGTAATTTATGGAGAAATGCATTGTTGAACACTAAACCATTTTTTAATTGTTTTGCCTCCCCCTTGTCTCTCTCTGTATGTTTTTTTTTATTCATTCTTTCAGGTGATGCTAGATATCCACTGGAGCCATGATTCATCTTACCAGTGAGAACTCCACGTGAAGCTGATGAAGACAGTTATAACACAGTGAACCCAGACCCATTTTATCACTGAGCGAGTATTTGGCCCACAGAAGAATTGGTTTAAGTACCTGGATGTGTCTGGGAATGTCCCTCAGTATGACCCTGTTACTGCATGTGGGAAATTTGCCACATGTTGCTTAACATGATCACATGACAGTCTGATGGTGAAGTGATCCATACTGTCACTGAAACTTCCAGTTCTACTCCAGTTATGAGAAATGATGACCAGCTGGCAGCAGGAGCAGGTTACCCCATGTGGCAGGTTCATGCATGGCATGCAGCTGCACAGGTAAAGAGGTGGCATCTAGTCCAGAACTATAGACCATGACATTAAAGTTAGTGTTTCCTTTCTTGTAAAAAACACGTAGAGTATAACTGATGCAGGCAGTGATGTCTGTGTACTATGCTGTACATTGAATGGTCTATTGTCACTGTCCGTCAGACATTCCCAGTCATCTTTATTTTTTTTTATTTCAGGACAGGTAATCATATAACAGTTTGTATAAGCCATGCCTGTCTACATTAAACATAAGGTGTGTTGTAGTTTGTGTCTGGCTATGTATGGTCCAGATCCTTCTAGGTGGGTTATATGTTGACGTGTGTTCCATATGGTTAGAGTCATTGGCTGCAATCTTTCTTCCTTGTTTGCTTGTTCGTGGTAAAGAATTCTCATTGTTAGTGGAAAACATTTCTGGAGGCTGTGTTTTCTTATTGCAATGTTTATTATTGTTGAGGAAGATGAGCACTACATTAGTCTGTTCTGATCAGGAATTTAGGCTGGTGTTTAAACTCTTAAAAATGAGGTGTGTCCTAGGTTCTACCTGCACACAGCCATGTTCCCCCAGTGGCATGCAAGGGGGTGTTACCCTGAGGGTTCACCTCTTCCAAAGGTTCTCATTTTGAAAATCTGCTAATATGCACTACAGTGATAATTACTAATAGCTCAATTTGAAAAATATGAAAATGTAAGGATTTAGGTTATGTCTTCCTGCTGCACTTTTGCTTTAGCTTTGAGAGATCTTCTATGAGGGAAAGGATTAGAGAATAATAGTGTAGAATCCAATTAGTCTGACTTAAATCAGTATCCTAGCTTCCTAAATGTAGGGTCCACAAACCAATAGCCATACTGAATAGATCACTGAAAAAATGAAGATAGTTTAATCACAAAATTACAGAAGTGGTGGTTTGTTAAACTTCATGTTGTTACAGTCCGAGCAACTTGCACGGCTGATATTCCTCCACGTGTTGCTTTCTGAAAGTATAGATATAGACTCACAGAGAAGACAATTTGACTGGATGCACACACATACACACACACACACACACACACACACACACACACACACACACACACACACACACACACACACACACACACACACACACACACACACACACACACACACACACACACACACACAGAAAAACAGGTCCACATGCAGAGACACAGGCACACATCCTTTACAAAAGTCACAGGCATACCCACAAACACAAATATAATAATGCAGGTATGCAATCTGATACTCATATTCACTGACTATTATCTAGCCTTTTCTGAAATTGCAATGTGGGAAAGTTCCATAAGTAACTAAGAAAGGAGACTGTTTCAAATCATTTAAAACCAACCAAGATATCACAAAATGTGCGGTGTCCATTTGATAAGTCTGTAATGATACCTCACAGGCAAGGCATTATAACAGACATTGCAGGAGTAGGGAAGTCCTCAACCTGCAGCACTGGGCTTCACAATGCCCCTAGTTGATCCATTAATTCCCTATAATGCCTGCACGTTGAGGCATTATTGCCCACATATATTTCTTGTACATTGCTATAAAGTTTAATACAAAACATCACATCTCCAAAGAGAACCTGCCTCTCTACCACATCACAGCTGCAAACAAAAAAACAAAGTCAGGGTATTTCAAATATCCTTGCATGTATATCATATGTTCTGACTCAATGTGTTATTATGTTTGACCTTATATTGACTGTTGCTGTGAATTATCTGTAATATCGTTGGAGCTTTTCTCCCCGGGCCTCCACTGAAAATGGACATATATCCAGCTGGACTAGCCCGGTCAACAAATGTAAAATAAATAAATAAATAAATACTATGTTGTTAAACTGTTTGTAATGTCTGATAAAGTACAAAACAGAATGTCACAACTTTAGTAAGCACAATGCCAAATGATGCTTTATGAAATTAGTTTAAAAAGTACACAATCACACACACACACACACACACACACACACACACATACGCACACATACGCACACACACACACACACACACACACACACACACACACACACACACACACACACACACACTCGAACGCCCATACTCTTGCAGCCATGCAGAAATATAAACACTGTCATAAACATGTGCACAGAGACACAGACACAAAAACACACAAACGGATACATGCAGGCACACAGAAATGAAGACACACACACACAAGCTCACGCATACACACACACATGTACACACACACTCAGACATACACATTTCTAGAGTCAAATGTAAATGCTTATTGTTAAGCCAATTCTAAAATTTCAGAAAATTCTCAACCACAGATAAAGAAAAAAAAATAACTATTTTTTTCCTAAAAAGAAATAAAAGCAGAATAAATTAATAAAAATGTCTTTAAAATTAAAAAAGTACATACAATAAAATAAAAGAAAATTAAATTGATAATTATATTATTACTTTTAAGTTGATCAGAAAACAAGTCTGATAATTTCTTAAATTCCTTACTTCTGCCACTGAGCTATCTCAGCACAAAATTATAATACCAAAGCAGTTTTTAAGATTTTAGTAACAATTATTAATTAATATTTATACTCATAAAAATATTCAGTTAAAATAATTCCAACATTCAGATATAGACAAATAGTTGCCCTAAATAAATAAGTTAAAATAATTACAAAAGAAACTTGCCAGTGAGGCAACTTCCTTTTTTGTTTGGGGGAGGGGGTGCATGGCCCTGTTGAGCTGCTCCCCTTGCAGCTCACATCTGACTGCTTGTTCTTCTATACAGGATGAGAGCCATGCCCATTTTCTCCATGACCAAGCTGGGAGCATTATGATCCTTTTATTCTCAGCCCGATGAGTAAACTTTACCAGCCCATTTTTCCCAAGAAGGAGGAGTCAGGAGCTAGGGAGTAGGCCTGTCTGCCATCCCATATGGAACCCCACCCATACTCAGCCTAAACATGCCCACTGCAGCTTTGACTTACACTATAAAGTTCTCAATAGGAGAGTATTTGCAAGCTCCCGTGCAATGCTTCCTAGATCAGTGCAGTCAAGTTATCCAGCTACCTTTATTTTACCAGATTCATTTTTATTTTCCAATGTGGGTTGCTGGCAGCAGGGACAGGCTGTTTCTTTCTCTCAAGATGGCAGCAGCTCTATAAGGACTCCATTCTCACAATAATCCTGTTAAGTATATCAGTCATCCTGAGTGATATAGCTTATTCACAATCAATAAAGAATTATATATTTGATTAGCATTTCTTGTCGACATTTTAATACCAATCCCTTACCTGCTAATCTTTATCCCCTCATCTCCCTGCTTGAATCACTGTCTGCATTCTGTTCTCTCCATTCATGTATGTACAGACTATTTGGCTCTCACTAGAAGGAGTAGAGTATTTTGCCAGCTTCACTACCATTACATCTACAATTCCACTGCTACCCCCTTTAGATCACTATACTTAGAGTTCTCTGTCCATTGCCACATTTTATAGTTTTACACACCTTAAATTTCAATCACTACTACCTTTAATTCACCTTGTAATTTACTCTCATTTTGTTAGCATTTCTGCCTTTTTGAACAAAGTGCCTCTTTGTCTTGCACCCCCATTCTCCTTTTCATATTAATAAGTGCAATTTCCTGTAGTGTAACTCATCTTACTCTGCATAAGCTTATGTCAACTCCTTTCATCCTTCTTCCCTGATGTTTTATGATTCAAGATACTTCAGTGCTGGTATCATCCTACATCTTCACTACTATATTCTCATAGTCACACCTCCCATCTTCCATCAATCATTTTCTAACCAAAACAATGAGAAACAATGTCAAACAGACAAACTAATCAGTAAAAACTAAAAGAAAAATCTAGCCAAGCTGAATTTTCCACTGTGTGATTCCTTAAAACCTTTTGTTTTAGAAGTAACATGGGATATATGCAAATGACCCTTTAAGGATATCAGGTGTTTCAACTATATGGCAGTTCTGAATAACCATTAATTTTTCCTTTTTAAGTCTGTTATGGATAAATTCAGGACAACAAAGTCAAATTCCACTAGCTGTAGACATGCATGTTATCGACTTCTTATGGGCTCATGAGCAAAACATAAGTGGAGTGTTTGACTAACCTTTGGAAAAACAAGGTTGTCATTCCCAGTTGATGTCCATAACCATTAGAGTATCTGCAAAATATCCCAACTAATAAACCAAACCAATGAGTAAAAAGGTCAAATAGACAAACCAAACAGTAAAAACTAAAAGAAAAATCTACCCAAGCTAAATTTTCCATTTCATCCTATCCAATAAGGTGGGCCAGTCATTTCAGTAATAGTGCTGCACCACTTATTAAAAACCCCTTACCTCAATCTATACCAGCACCATAACCAGGAATAATGAACATTCCTTCCTTTACTTTACTTTATAATCTGTCCAATAAATATACAGAAGTTCCTTAACAAACTAAACACCATCCACTCTAGTAAAATATGGTCTATCCACTGAATATCTAAGCTATGCCACATAACCCACAGCATATCATCTATCCATTCTCTTAAACATACCCATTTTTGAATCCTCTGCCCGAAACTATGGAAACACATTTTATCCTTTCATCACATAAAGATGGAAAATCCAGAAACCTATCCTATTATTATCAAAGTTCCATTCTTCCACCTCTGTCCAAAATCTTTCGGTGATGCATTAATGCCCAGGTTCTTCAGTATTTCTTAAACAGCAGCTTATTATCATCCTCTTAAATAAGTCACAGTACTATTGCAGTTTTACTGTCCTTATTCAGCATAGTTGATCAAAGTGGATACAAAAGGAAACATCCTGTGTATATTCCTCAGTCTTCCTAAAGCATTTAGCACTGTATCACAATCTGAATTACTAAATACACTTTCTGATATTGGACCCACCGCTTCTTCATTGAACTGGATTGTAAGACATTTGTCTGACTAAGCACAATGTGTCAAATGACATTTTGCCATATCCCCAGTGGTCCACTGGTGTCCCTCAAGGATCTATCCTCAAATTTTACTAATCAAACTATTTATTAAAAATGATTTTCTATCTCCATCCATGCAACTCTTATTCATTATGCAGATAACTGTATGTTAAGAAATTTACACCCTCTATGACTTCCCTTCATGCTATTTGTTGGCATGCACAAAACATTTGCCATTAGCATTAAATCATAATAAAACTAAATTAATGCTCTTTACTGCCTGACCACACTCTGATGGAAAGATCAGCATTAGCATCCCCTTCTCTTACAACATCCAACTAGATGTATTCTCTCATTGCAAGCTACTAGGCATTGCTGTTGAACATCACCTGGAATTCAATATTCATATCCAAGTTGTAATAACAATCTCACTGTGAACTAGGTCTCTTTTGAAGAGTCTCTGTCTACCTCACGGAAAATTCACATAAAACCAAAGCAATGGCCTATTTCTTATCTAATGTGCTATATGTCTCTCCTTTTCCTAGAAATAGTCATGCAAGCCATCTAAATAAAATACAACAATGCTGCAACAAAACTGTTAAATTTGCAATTGAGCTTCCTAATAGAACATTCCATTGCAGGGCCCTTAAAAAAATGGAACTGTCTGGAATTCCCAAACTTTCTGATCTACTCTAAATTAAAAGCTGCACCCAACATCGTTTACTACTCCAGCAAGTATCCAGCCCTAAAATATGTATTGCAGTGGAATTCTCCAACAACATTCTCTTTATT
Organism: Protopterus annectens; assembly: GCF_019279795.1. Lineage (NCBI taxonomy): Eukaryota > Metazoa > Chordata > Ceratodontiformes > Protopteridae > Protopterus > Protopterus annectens. Next base: position 1,882,441,206 of record NC_056728.1, on the reverse strand, counting down.
CTAAGGATACATACCTTACTTCCACTTAGAAAGCACATGATTATTATGGTGATTATATCTGTAACAACCTTTCTCCTACCATTTGTCAAGTATCAACCTCCCCAAAATTTACAATTAAGCATCACCCTTCTGCTATATTTATGGCATTTCCCTTTTCATTTTCCCAGGGCAATCTGCTAAATTTTTCAGTTCTTATTATTTAACCCAATACAGACTCAGATCTACCCTTTCATTACTTTGTACCAGTTCTGCTGATAATTTCTATGCTTTTGTAAATATCCTGATAGTATAGTACATTTTTATAACTCATACACTCCAGTCACTAGAATCAATCACTTTTTCTAAGATAGTAGATTTCTAATGTCCTTCTGCTTAAATTAGTAGCTACATGCACCTTTAACCAGTATGTTAATCCTCTCATCACTCTTTTATCTATTATATTATACAGTCATAATTTCCCGTCATTCTATTCACTTATCTACTGCTATAATTCAGCATTGTGGATTGTATATTTCATTCCCTGCTAGCTTGTTCAATTGTTCTAATTATTCAGTTGTCCTTGTGTATAGGTATGACATTTTCCATTTTCTTATGCATAATCTAATTTGTATCCTACTTTGTTTGTATCATATTGTTTGGAATTTTTCTCCCCAACCTTAACGAAAAAGTTATCTTGCATGGTCAAGTCAGACTTTCCCAGTAAGCACATGCAAATAAATAAATAAGTAAATACATACATACATGCATAAATAAACAAACAAGATATCAATAATAAACACAATGACAGTAGATCTAATGTATGTTAAATCCTGCTGCAGAAAAAAGAAATGCAACACACATAAATACAATGGTCTGGTTTAAAGTGAAGAGATTACATTTAAAAACAGAATAAAACTCCAAAACTGAATAAAACAATTTAATTTTCAATAGCTTGACATGTAGCAACAAAGCCTCTTAATCTGCACTTAACACAAAATATCACTTTACCTCCCAGGTTAAGATTTGCAAATACATATGTATTACTCAGTCCACAGCGCTGTCTCCTTCTACCGATAAAAGATATATTTTCCTATATTGTTCCTCATTGATAATTCACAATTCCTGGACCACTGACTCTACTCCAGAGTTTGCTAGAGCAGTAGTACACATTTGTTAACTGTATTTTATGAAAATAATGGTGCTACCATCTGAGGCAGAATTAAAACTCTTTTATAACAGCAACGACCAAAAGAAAAAATACAGGTGTTGATATATCCAATAATGCTGGCGGTGGCATTATGAAGAAATGGGAAGATTCACGTAAGAGAAGTTCATTGAATCCATTTGCTATGGTGGGTAAGAAGTCTGAAATTTCAGATAACCCTGATGCACAGGAACTGTGTTCTAAATTAGAACAATTAATATTCAAAGAGACTGCTGTTTTCTATAATATCGGAAGTCTACAGAGATATTGTGAACTGGAAATAACGCCACGTGGACTTAGGTCCATTAAAAAACCTTCTTCCCCTTTTGACTTAAATGATGAAACCGAAGTAAAGTTCCATGAAAGATGGATTGCAGCAGCCCATCGCTGCAGTCTAGAATGGGTTTCTATTTTGATAGAACGGGACAATGTTAAAAGAGATAAATTGGTTATTGAAACAAAATCAACTTGTGAACAATTGGTTAACATGACTTCTAACTCTACATTGGAAAATCTTTTGATTAACATCAATAATAAATTAACCAATTATGAAAAAGAACTTATTGATAGAAAAAAATACAAGTTGAATAGAGACATTCGTGATTATGACCACAAGAGGGCGTTTGTGCTCTTTACTAATCCAAGATCTAGGAGAAAAAATGTTACCTTCCAAAAAGGAAATCCGGTTTCGGAACAATATAAAAACAAGAGCTTTTTTTCGGGAGAAAGCGGTGCTTCATCTTTTGAAGAAGATGAAAGGGAGATAGAAGACTTTCCTGATTTACCCAGAGCAGCTAACTCAGAATCCTTTCGGAGGACTTATACAGAACAACGGGGACCTTACAACAATCCCAGGAAGAGAGAATGGCAGAACTCAGAACGCCAGAGAGACCCGGGCGATAGACACTTTAAAAAAGGTAGAGGGACATAAATTATGTTCAGAGACTTTTTCTAATGAATATATAATTAATTTATCTAATTATCAGTTTGATGATACAGAGTTATCAGTCCTTATGAAGGGACTTAAATTTATACCTACCTGTATACCACGTAAACATGAGTTAAAAATAGAATTGTTTCATTTATATCGCAAAATGAATTTAAGGGACTTTTTCTTCTCTAAAGATAAAAGTATGAATTTAGAATGTATTTCTAATAATTCTCAAATGTATAATAGTAGTGATAATGATAGTGAAGATTCCTTTTATTCTTGTACCTCGGATAGTGAAGACAATAACAACGCATATAGCTTGTTTGACACTAGTAGTTTAAAAACTAATAATTTGTTTGTGCCTCCTTGTAAAAATGCGAATATTCAGAGATTTGATGTTTTTCTTAACACTTTATTAGAAAAAGAATTGGAAGATTTTTTATGTAAAAAACAATGTTTTAATTTAACTAAAGACCAGTGGTATAAACTACAGCAGTTAAGTAGAAATGATAATATTGTTTTTAAACCATCAGATAAAGGAGGGAAATTGGTGGTTCTTAATTCCTGTGACTACTATGAAATGTGCATGAAACATTTGAGTGATAAAGAAACTTATTTGGTAACTGACACTGCTTTTCTATTAAAAGCGGAACAAGATTTTAAAGCTCTGCTTAGTAAGGGTGTCAGGTTACATTATTTCACCAAAACAGATATAGACCGTAAAATTACAGTTAAAAATAGTAAGGTGGCAAAATTTTTTTGCCTACCTAAGGTACATAAAAATCTGGAGTGACCTCCAGGTCGACCAATTGTGTCTGCTTTTGATGTTTTTACATATAATCTGTGTGGTTTATTACATGAATATTTGTTAAAAGAAGTTGTTAAATTGCCTTCGTATATCAAAGATTCTTTTGATTTTTTGAATAAAATTAAGAATATCTGTTGGTTAGAAGGTATGTATTTTATCACCACTGATGTGGTGAGTTTATATACAAATATAGTACACAGATTTGGTCTGGAAGCAATATTAGTTTTTATGGGTGACAACCCTAAAACACATTTCATGTTGGAACTCACAGAGTTCTGTTTGACCCATAATATTTTTGAGTTTAATGGCACCTTATATCAACAATTGAAGGGAACAGCGATGGGGGCTGCTTTTGCCCCAGCCTATGCCAATTTATTTATGGGCCTTTTTGAAAATAAATATATTTACAAACATTCTTTTTTTATTAAACATGTCATTGGTTATTATAGATTTATAGATGATTTAATTTTTATATGTGATGGGGATATAGTTTATCTACTACATTTATTAATGAATTGAACAATAATGAATTTGGTATTAAATTTGATGACACCTGCATAGGAGATAAAATTAATTTTCTAGATATTACCCTTACTGGAATTGATGGCAAGAAAATAACTACAAGTATACATAGAAAATTTGATAAAATGAATTGGAAAATGTGTGGCAATAGTTGTCATCCAACTCACACATTAACAGCCATTCCATATGGAGAATTTACTAGAATTAAAAGACTAAGCAGTGATGTCTCTTTAGCTGCTAGTGAAGCTTTGAAAGTGGCTAATATGTTTATTGATAGAGGCTATAATGAATTGAATGTTATGAATAGCTTTAATGAAGTATTTAATAAGAAAAAATCAAATAGTAAATATAGTTCTATAAATTATAATAATAATGAACAAAATTTAGATAAATTATTTTTTGTAACAAAATACACAAATTTTTCTCCTGTGATTAATGGTATAATAAGAGAATATTGGGACTTTGTTAAGAAGGAAATTATCTCATTGAGAAATGTACAATTAGTGACATCATATAAGAGAGGCAGAAATATACAAGATTTTCTGGTACACAGTGTATATAGGGAAAAGCAAAATATTATGTTAACTGATATTAATGAAGTAGGTACTTTTCCATGTAATAATTGTTCCATTTGTAAATATATAAATATGGAAATAAAAGAAATTAATGGTAAAAAATTTTCCAATAGAGCTAAATACTCTTGTCTTAATACAGGAGTTATTTATGTTATTTTTTGCCCTTGCAAAAAATACTATATTGGTGAAACTAAACGGACTCTATCCCATAGAATAAAGGAACATGTTAGAGATGTGAGAAACAGAAAGATGAATAGTCCTATTGCAGAACATTTTAATAATAAACATGATGGTAATTTAGAATGTATGAAAGTTTCTATTTTAGAACATGTACCACTACATTTTAATAATGTTATTCTTCAAAAAATGTGTTAAGACAAAAAGAATCTCTTTAATTATGAAATACAACACTTTAAGTCCTTATGGACTAAATAAGGAATGTAATTGGCACAGTTTTATATGACTATTGTAACTTTAAAAGTTCTAGTTTTATAATTGAATAATTAATTAATTGTTTAAATGCATTAATTGATGAGTCTTGTTATATATATCACTTTGAATGTGCATTATATTTTCTACTCTGTAAAGGCTGTTGGCCGAGGCGCTAGAGAAGTGAGATATTTCTGTTTATTAAATATTTGAAAGTTGAGCTGTTACTCACTGGTGTTCTTTTGGTCGTTGCTGTTATATGAATATTTACAAGTGTTGTTGTCTAAAACTCTTTTATGTTGATGACTGTGGTTTCAAATCCTTAACCTCTAACATTTGGAGTGGGCATTCTAATAAACACTTAAGAATATCAGTTTTAAAATCAGACTGAAAGGTTTCATAGTAAGAAGGGTTTAATCTTTGTAATTATAGTAATACCCAAATGTTATCTTTCACTATTATACCATGACCCCCCCAAAACGTGCACGCTGATTGGCCAGCGTGCCCGTTGTAAATTGAGTTATACTAATGGAAAAGGTCCGTCGCCGACTTTTTCCATTAGTATAACTCGTTTTAAACACTGTTCGCTATGTTAAATGGGTTTAACATAGCGAGACAGTTAAAATAAGCAACGGAGATCTCCGTTGCTTATTTTAAAGCTGTCTCACTATGTTAAACCCATTTAACATAGCGAGACAGTGTTTTAAAAAGCAATGGAGAAAGCAAGATCTCCGTTGCTTTTTTAGTGTCTCGCTATGTTAAATGAGTTTAACATAGCGAGACAGTTTAAAATAAGCAACGGAGATGTCCGCTGCTTATTTTAAAACTGTCTCGCCATGTTAAACTCATTTAACATAGCGAGACATAAAAGCAACGGAGATCTTGCTTTCTCCGTTGCTTGCCCACAGCTCTGATGTACTGCGCAGGCGCAGTACATCAGAACTGCCGGATGCCAGACATCTGCAGAAGGGCAGTAAACAGGCATTATACTATGCCATTATTTAAGAAAAGTAACAGTTTCTTTTCTTAAATAATGTCATGTATAATAGCAATAACCCACTTCTGGGTGTGGGTAATGCTAAATTTACCCACGGTTGGTTTTGTCTGGCTTCACTGACCAAACCACGCCAACCGTGGGTAAATTTAGCATTACCTACACCCAGGCGTGGGTTATTGCTATAATATACTTTAGTCAGACCATTAATTTCCTTTTTCCAGAAAATAGCACTCCACTAATTTCTAAGTTATTTTAGCATTTTGTTGTTACACGATAAGGATACAGATTCCTTTGAGATGTAACTCAACCCATACATTTTGCTGTTCAGCTGCACGTGCGAGGGACCAAACTTGATAGCTAAATTAGTTGTATGATTGAAACAACAGGAAAAAGCAAAGACTTCCAAATATAAATGGTTCAAGTATAATGGGCAGGATTCGCGAATGGATACACTAAATGCAGCCATTGTGTATGCAGTGTAAAGAACTGCACCATGATATTTTCTATTCATTAAAGGACTCTACACTTAATGTAGAGCTGCAAAGGGCAAACAGCAGAATATGCTAATGACAGCATAAGTACCTGAACTACATGCTAATTAACCAATCCAACATGTTGGAGCTATTCAGTAACCTATAAAGCAACTGTTTACAGTTAGTATAGCAATTTACCCTGAAAGACAAAACTCTTTATTTTACAGCCATAGTTTCACTTAGAGAAAAATTTGTCATGAGTTGTTTGTTGTCATCATTAACCTATATATGTAACAGGCTTTAAATCAAGCTGCTGACAGACCTCAATCAAGAAGAAGGGTTTTTATACTCTGTTTGACTTAGTGTGGACTGCATGGCATGGAATATTGTGCACCAAATTCATGCAGACAGGGAAACAGTGTAGGAAACAGGAAACCACTTCTACCTTCATATGAGGCCCAAAGTAAGTGTAGACATTGTCTGAAAAAAAGTAGATTACTGCTGATTATTTGTCCCTAAAATGAGACATCTGCCATGTGTACAGTGATTTCAGTAATACTGTATGATATATCAGCAATATCCAGCTATGGATTTTGTAAAATAGTGTACATCAAGCATTTCACTATCCCACACATATATGCAACCGTAACTAAATTAAAATATGTAAAGGGTAGGGCATAGTCATCATCACTGACACAGGATGGTGGTGGTGGGGAATACATGAGGGGAAGCCTAACACATAAGAAGTGAATGTGAATTATTGAATTGCATTCCATACTTGGAAGCTGTGCAGTATTCACACTGGTGTTGTCCTCCATGTCACAACCCAACCACCATCAACGAATCTGTGTGACCTCTCTGCTGAGATATTGGTTTTCTCATACAGTGGACAGGAATTGCACAGCTTTAGTTGCTGGTCGTTTGTTAACAGCCCCCCCCCCCCAACACACATGGCCATATGTTCGTGACCGATTCCTCATATCCTACATATAAAATACTGGATCTGTCAGATTTTCTAATATGTATGGCCAAGACCTCTTACACCTTTTATACAATTAACCAATTGCCCTCAGACATGGTCACATGAGTACTTGTCACCTCTGCCTCTTTCTAAAAGGAAAAAGCCATGTTGACATACTGCATGAAAGTTAACTTCATTCCCTGCAGTGTGCACATGTCTTGGGCACCATAGCACTGTACAAGTAGGAAAATAAATGAAATGTAGAATACACAATTAAGAATCTAGTGTTTGGTAACAAAACAAATATGTATGCATGAATGTATGCACCCCCCATGTACAAAATTATTTAAAAAATAAAGATACATATTAGTACACACAAGTAAAAACATAACTACCCCTCCTAAAAAAGTAAAGGAAATGAAAAGCAAGTATACATGTTGTATAAGGTGGCCAGCAGGTGTGCAACTGAGAAGGACTTAACCAAAGAAATGTACAGTTTTGCATGAGAAATGGCTAAATCTGTTCTTGGATGTCCATTTGTGTGGAGGAATATCAGTTATATATCAGAGGCTTAACACAATCTGTGGGCTACAAATGTCAACCCTCTAACCATGCTAGGTGACGCAATACTTTTCTGCAATAACTGGCCAGATGAGTATAGAAAATAGGTTCATATGTGTGTACAAGGCTAATGGCCCTGGGGCCTTTACAAACCTAGCCATAGGATTACCCTGGCATAGTGCCACCTGACCTTAGTTCCCAGTGCCTCTGTCAAGTAGAACCACTGGAGTTATCCCCAGGGTGAATTTTCTGTTTCCCATCCATTCATCAAGATTTCTCTTGAAGAGGGTCAGCAAGGTGCTCTGTTTGACATGTATGGGAATTCTGTTCCATAGCATGGGCAGTCTCTGGGTTATGAACCTGTACCTCCAGCATGTTCTATTAATTGTGGTAATGAAGTTGAGGTCTCTGGAGCATCTGGTGTGGAGGGATTTGGATTTCTTTAGATGTAGCATTTCTAACAGAGCTGGGTCAGCCATGGCTTTGTAAGTCAAGCAGAGATCGCCTCTAAGTAGGTGATATGAGACAGAGAATAGTTGGAGTGTTTTCAGTCTGTCCAGTGTTTAAGGCCTAGGATCCTCTTTGTGAGGTACTTTTGTGGTCTCTCCAGTTGTTGCAGGTGTCTAGTGAGGTACATGCCAAATGAGCCATTGTACTCGATGATTGGCCTAATGAGGGAAGAGTAGAGGGAGACAATGACCTCGTTCTTCCTGGATGCAAAACCCTTAGTAATGAGATGTGCCACATAGAAGGACTTTCTGACCACAGTGGCAGTGTGGTGATCAAAAGAGAGTTTGCTGTCAACCTACATTCCCAGATCTCTTATAATGCCTTCTATGTTCAGTGGACCACCATCAATGTGGTAATTCATGGGAATTGGGTTTATCCCAAAGGGGATGATGACACATTTTTTGGCATTGAGCTTTAGGCCATTGTTCTGACACCAGTCGTTGGTCAAAATGAGGTCATTCTGTAGGATGTCAACATCACCTGGGGAGTTAATAATAGCTCCCAACTTGCAATCATCTGTGAACTTTGTCAGCCAGAGTCATTTTGTGTTGGCCTGGACTTCAGAGAAGTAGATACCAAACAGGAGAGGACCCAGGATCGAACCCTGTGGGACACCACTCATGACTCAGCAGTCTGACTTGGAGTCAGCTACTTTCACACTTTGGGTTCTGTCTGTGAGACAGTTTGCAACCCACCTAGTGATATAGGGGTTGATGCCAAGTTTAGTGAGTTTTACTTTGATTTCTGAGTGGGGAATGGTATCAAAAGCCTTGGCCAGATCAAGGTAGGCTGTATGAACCACCTTGCCTTCATCCACAGCTCTGGTGACTGACTCACAGAAGTTGACCAAGTTGAGCAAGCATGATCTACCCTTCACAAAACCAAACTGTGTGGGATCCAGAGTTTGGAGATTCCCTATATCCTTACATGATGATGCATTGCATAGCTTTGCATATCAGACTCATCAGTCTAATGGGGCAATGGTTCCCAGGGTCTGTAGTTGTTCCTCCTTTGTGGAGAGGGATGACTGTAGCAGTGTGCCATTTGGTAGTGACAAAGACTAAGTGATGCTGTGATTGAACAGGCCACACAGGTGAGGTGCCAATTAACTCTGTAGTTCATGTAGAACACAACCAGGGATATTGCCAGGTCCCATAGAAGCTGTATTCTTGGCCTTGGACAGTGCTGTTTTAACCTGTGCAGCAGTAATACTGGGTGCCTGACAATTTACTGGTATTGTGATTGGTCCATTGGGAGGGAAGGGTAAACTTGGCACTGAATCTGTTGGCCAATATACTAGCATTATCTGTTGACTCGGTATAGGCAGTACCAGTGTGCAGGAACTCACAGCAAATCTGGGTATTGCCATGGAGATTCTATACATAACTATAGAAGGCCTTGTGGTTGTCTTTACTATCTGTTGCAATTCTGTTTTCATAGTTAGCTTCAGAGGATTTGATGAGGGATCTCAACTTTTTGTTGAGGCTGATAAGAGAATTTTTCCAGTCTTGGGACTTCATCTTATTCCACATCAGTTTCCTACTTCTCTTGCAGAGTTTCTTTATGGCAGGAGACCACCAGACTGGCTTCCTTTTTTTGGAGGAGAGTGTCTTGGTTCTACTGGGTATGGCGATAGCCATGCATTTGTGTACATGTTCGTACAGTGCATTGGTTTATGATTCTGTGGTCACACAACTATTCTCCATTTGCATGGGTGCCGTGAAGTTAGCCATCTCTTTTTTCAGGAGCCCAAAGTTAGCTTTGGAGAAGTTTTTCATGGTGGTTACCTTAGCAGGGGGGTGGGAGGGATGTGAATTTCCAAGGTGATTAGTTTGTGGTTGGATGTAACCAGGGAAGAGCTAACTACTGGTGTAGAGCAATGGTCGCCCATGTTAGTAATGACCAGGTCAAGGATGTTGCTACCTCTAGTGGGGGTAAGAATGAGCTGGTCCAGGGCATTGGAATTAATGAACTCCAGGAAACATTGGGCAAGTGTATTGGTACATGAGAAGTTTACCCAGTTAATGGAGGAGTAGTTGAAGTGTTTACCCAGTTAATGGAGGGGTAGTTGAAGTATCCACAATGACATGTTACATTTTTACAGACATTTGTAATGGAAAAAAATAACTGGTATACATGCCTATGCCTCCAGCAAGAAAGAAAAGATGCAGACGGTAAAGCTATGGGGTTATTGTGAAAAACAATCCATCAGTAAGGTTGAAACACAGCATTTTATAAATAAACAGCAACATACTTATGAATTAAATTAGTTGTGACAATAGAAATAAGTTCTTTAAGCAAATAGCAGCATGCAGCTCTCTGGATACAAACAGTCTCCCCTCCGTCCATCCATCCTCAACATCACGTCGTGGTGTCACTTCAACAGTGACAATCATCTTGAGCCAAGGTTTACACCACCGGGTGGCTAGCCCTGCCTCGGTAGTACATCCGTAGCACTCACTCTCACATGCACTCACACCTAAGGCCAATTTAGAGTGTGTAATCCACCTACTGCATGTCTTTGGAATATGGGAGGAAAACAGAGCACCTGGAGGAAATCCAAGGCACCCCAGCTGAGAATCGAACCAGAGAAACTCTTGCTGTGAGGCAGCCATCAGTTTCCCCATCACAATACATTTGTGCCTACACAATTATCTTGATATAGTGGAGATTCAGCCCTGTGAACATTGTGAATATAAAAATGACATGTGAACTCATTATCATTCATGAATTCCAAAATATGCATTAAGTGCAGGGAATGTAAACATGGTGTAAAGACTTACACAATTGCATACTCATTACCTCTGCAAAGATGAGCACTTAGAAATTTTACCTGCTAAGTGCTTGCATGTGTGAATGATTACTCTGACTGCAGGAATCACTGGGCTTTCACAGTAAGTTCTCTTTGATATACACTTAACAAGCGGGTGTCAGGAAGAAGAAACTGTAAAGAAAGATTGTGACTACATTGACTGACTTAGGGGATCGACATTCCTAATATTTATATGAACTGATTATGCCAGAAGTTTCTGCCTCTGGGTACAGTGTGTCTGTAATTCTAAGGATGTAGATTACTCATTGAAACATATATCAACTGCAAAGCATGCAACAGTCTTGTTAGAGAAGCATAAATATGGGAATGATGTTCACAAAATTAAGAGAAAAAAGAGCTGCAGTGTTAATTTTTTTATTTAATATACAGGAGGATTCAGCAAACTTCCATGCAGGAATAACATATTCCTGCACAGAAGGGACTGTTCCCATGCAGCATGGCAGTGCACCATGCATATGTATGAAGGTGCACTACCATGCTCTAAAATAGACATGGTTCTGTGTGTGAGTGCAGGGGGCATGTCCGTGCAGTGCACAGACACTAAATACGCTCACTGCACTCAGAAAGTGCCATATGGGACTTCTGAAGCTGTACTGGCATAATATTAGAGCTTAGCTCTAATATTATGCCACTATTTCAGTATCCACAGACATTGAAAGCAAAACAGTAGTAGGAAAGCAATCCAGGGTGTGTGTCACAGCTTCTATGACACACCCCTTGTATTGTTAAAGCACTGTATGGCACTTCTATAGTCTGCAGAAACAGGTAATGTGTGCAAATACATTCATAATAGTGGATAAATCCCCCAAGTGTACACAAGCACAGCCCCAGCCCCACAAAAGAAATAAAGCACATACTGAACATGTTGTGCATCAGCATGAAGCATGCACAGAACCTTGAAAGCCCAATCATTGCAGTATGTCACAAACACAGTCCCAAGTAGTTGTCACAATACCACAATATACACCTCATAACCTACAGAAAAGAATAATAATAATGATATATCCCTGCTTATAATGCCCTTAGGGATGTTTAAGTGTAGCTAAATGGGTGTGTACATTACAGTTTAAACATCCCATAAGAGTTAAATAAAAATAGATAAGGGAAAGTATCCAAACTGCAATAGTGTAGTAGTTAGAGTAACAGCTTTATATGCACATGTTCATCATTCAAGTCCCAGAACAGACATTTTATTTTATCAAGTGAAAGTAGTGTTAAACTTATTTTAGTAAATGTAAACTATGTAACAATTAGCTTTTGCCAACAGGGTAGAGCAGCAGTTCCAAAAGTGACACGTCAGTGTAGCAAAGATGTGAAACCCCCATATAAACACACGTGTCCCATACAGTATAGTCACACAGGATTATAATGCAATGAAAGCACATAGGGAGATGTCATGGAAGGTAAATGTAAAAGTACAAATGTGCATGTAAATATTTATGATGTCCTTCAAGGATGCATCTGCAGTCTTTACAAATGGGTTGTCCTGTCGTCAGGCAGCCCTTGATTCCAAAGTCTGGGTTTGGCCTCGGCTGGTGTCGCACTTCACCCGCATAGCTGCAGTTTTCGGGTATAAAGGCATCAGCCGATGCCATTTTCCTCAGTCTTTCTTGCGGCGCCGAAGCAGAAGCTGTTTCGGTCAGAACCAGAGATTACTACTACCGAATACTAGTCCGAAGACTTCCAAAGCTAAGTACCCGGTGGGGACTCTTTCTTGCCTCAGCCGATGTCAGAAAAAGTGAATAACTGTTTAACTTGTGGGAAACAAATACCTCATAAAGATTTCCACTCTTACTGCTTACCTTGTCGAGGCCCAGACCACGCCGCAGCTTGTCTAGCCTGTGCTTCTTTAACGGCGGACGCTAGATCGTCGGTCGGAGTTTGCTGAGGAGTTTTTCAGCTCCGATTTTGCTTATATTATGCCGCGGATCCTCCGACCGCAAATATCTAAAAACGCAGGAAAAGGACCAACACTTCGCAGCCACGATACCGATACAGCGGTTAAGCCAACATGAGTGTCTCGGTTTCGGCTGAAACGTTCCTCCTGCGCCGAAAACTTTCCTCCTGCCGAGGCCTCTTCTAACCTCGTGGAATCGGCTTCTGATATCCCACCTACTGTTACAGTTTCTCAGGAATTATCAGACACTATTCCCTTGGATATTTCAACCCCTGCACGTGGAGCTGCTAGGCCACCTGCAGCCATGTCCATTAAGGCCTTTGCCAGGGCTAAAGCAGCTAAAACTTCTAAATCTGTGTCTGCTAAGCCCCCCTCTCACAGGCCTAGCTCTAGTTCACAAATGCTTACTTTAGCAGAGGATCTCATTTCTTTAATTCGAGGATCCCAACCTCAACCAGACAGGGCCTCTCACCCGCCTCCAGAGAAGAGGCCTAGAGCAGAGCCCCCTGAGCCAGTGTCTACAGATGATTCCTCTGATGACTCAAATGATACAGACCCTCCAGAGGCCCCATACTCCCCTTATGAAGACTCTGATGGTGAAGAGTCCATTCCTTCTGCCTCTCCGCCTGAGGAATTTTCCTTTGGGGAAACCCTGCATGCTATGAGGGAACAATTTCAGTGGCAGGGCCAGGATTTTTCAGATTCCAGAAAAAGGCTTAGAACTTTTCTGCATTTACCACAACATAGGCCTTTAGTCATTCCTCCAGTTCTTTCTGTTGTAGATGATGCATTTAATGATGCTTGTACTGCTCCTGATTCTCTGCCTCCGGCCCCTGTTAAGCCCGATAGATACTACAGGGTCCCGGACACACATTACCACTTGTATAAGGCTCCCCTTGCAGATCCAGAGACTATCTCCCAAGGACCTAAGGCTGTAGCAGCCACCTCTGCCAAAACCCTCCCTCTGAAAGGGAATCCAGATCCTTAGAGAGATGGGGTAAAAAAGTTTACACTTCTGCTACTCTTTCAGCTAGGGCCTTGAACTGTCAATTTCACATGATGCAGTATCAAGAATTTTGCTAGATCAGTTAACCAAAAAGTGTCCTCAGATGAAACAGTAGACAAAATATGTGCAGGAAATGGTACATAACATTCAACAAGTCAGTAACCATTCCCTAAAATGCGGCTATGATGCACTGGAGGCTTCCTTTAGATCAGCCATGACTGGCACAGTCATCAGAAGGCATGCATGGCTAAAAGAATAGGCCTTACCAGACCATGTCAAATCAAAACTATTAGATGCTCCTATGGATAAGATCAATTTGTTTGGCTCTCCTGCACAACAAGTTCTGAAGAAGATGGAAGAGAAGGCAAAATCTGTACAAACAGTAAAGGATTTCTTACAGGTCCAACCTCCGAGGTTTTGCAGGAATTGGCCCTCCAAGAATTGGTCCTTTCCAGACTCCTCCAGAACTCAGAGAGGCAGGAATAGGCGTTCAAGAGGCAGAAGCCAATCCAGGGGTGCTTACAGAGGACGTCAGTGGCAGGGCAACAACCAGTGAGGCACAGCCACGGACACAGCCACCACCACAACTACTGGTCAATCACAGTGACTTGGCTCTGGCACCACCTACCAGGGAACAACTGCAAGCACCCTTAGGCGGGAAGCTAGCCTTATTTACGACAAACTGGCATTACATCACAAGAGACAAGTGGATTTTACAGATAATAGACCAAGGTTACAGGTTTCACTTCCATACTCTACCAGGGAAGAGAGGAATGCCAAACCTACCTCCAAATCAAAAGACAGAAGCACTAAAACAAATATCCCATTTGTTAAGGATGAGAGCTGTAGAAAAAGTACCATCTATGGAGCAAGGGAAGGGATTTTACTCCAGACTCTTCCTGGTACCAAGAAAAGAAGGCAAATGGAGACCTATTCTCGACTTGTCCGCTTTAAACACATTCCTCATTGTTCCAAAATTCAAAATGCTGACCCTACAGCAGCTTCTTCCCATGCTGGGCAAGGAGTCTTGGCTGGTGACTCTAGATCTCAAGGAGGCATACCTGCACGTCCCCATATGACCAAACTGCAGAAGATACCTCAGATTTCTTGCAGGATCAGAGCATTATCAATTCTCAGCATTGCCCTTTGGCTTATCTACTGCCCAGAGTGTTCACGAAATGCCTGGCATCAGTAATTGCTCATTGCAGGCTTCAGGGAATCCAAATCTACCCATACCTGGACGACTGCCTGATACAAGCGGACAAGCAAGCTAGCAGAAGACTTACAAAGGGTCATTTATCTGCTGCAAGCCCTGGGATACACAGTCAATTTAAAAAAGTCAAGACTGATACCATCCCAAAGAATAACCTTTTTGGGTGCAGAGCTGGACACATCAAAGCAAATGGCATTCCTAACTGCAGAAAAGCAGGAGCAACTACCTCTACTTCTTGGCATTAACAAAGCAGAACCATCTAACAGCAAGAAAAGTACTGCAAGCCTTGGGCTTCATGGCATCCTGCATAATACTGGTCCCTCATGCCAGACTGCATATGAGAAAGCTACAGTGGAACCTAAAGAATTTATGGTCTCAACACAAGCACAGCCTAGAAGCCAAAATTCCAATAATCCCATGCCTGAAGCAAGAGTTCCTATGGTGGGCTCAGGCCTGTCAATCGAACACAGGACTGCCCTTCTACAGCATTCAACCAAGCCAAACCATCACGACGGACGCCTCAGACCTCGGTTGGGGGGCCCACATGCTGGACAAGTGCATACAAGGCTTATGGACTCAAGACCAGCTGCACCTACACATAAATCTAAAGGAAATGCTGGCAGTAAAACTGGCAATCCAGACATTCAGACCATTTCTCCGAGAAGGTCAGTTGATGATAAGGACAGACAACACCACAGTTATGTGGTACATCAACAAACAGGGAGGCACACATTCATACCCTCTATGCCGGATGGCACTGGACCTATGGAATGTGGCTCTGAGCTACAACATTCAGTTACAAGCAATTTTTGTACCAGGAAAAGAAAACATTCTAGCAGACATATTAAGCAGGACTACCACGGATGCCCACGAATGGATGCTGCATCTGGACATCTTCAAAGCCATTACAAGAAAATGGGGACTCCCAGAAATAGATTTATCTGCATCCCCACACAATCACCAGCTAAAGAAATTCTGCACAAGGACGTACCACCCACTAGCTTGGAAGGTGGACTCCCTATCTTTCAGTTGGAAAAACCTGACAGCATATGCATTCCCACCACTTCCTTTGATGCACAAGGTGCTATTGAAGATCAAAGAGGACCGTCCAAGGATCATTCTGATAGCTCCAGACTGGCCAAGACAACATTGGTACCCATTACTAAGGAGCATGTCTCGGGAACAAATATGGACACTACCCCTGGTTCCATTGCTGTTAACACAGAACAACTACAACATCCTGCATCCAAACCTGAAAACTCTGCAGCTGACTGCCTGGAACATTCCATAAGATCAATTAACCCAAATTTATCACAAAGGGTTAAGGACATTATCCTTGAGGCTCGCAGACCCTCAACAAGGAAAAATTATGCAGCAAAATGGAAGAGATATCTCATTTGGAATACTGCAAAGGGAGAAGATGTGTCACTGGTAAACATAGCCAACATCTTGGAATACTTGGCAGAGCTCTTCCACACAGGCCTGTCCTATTCTTCCATCAAGATACATGCATCAGCAATTTCAGCAGAATACAGCTTGGATCCTCCTGTCTTCTCATCCTCTGCTCAGGCAGTTTCTGAGAGGAATTAAAATGTAAAACCTCCTAGGAAACCACCATTGCCAGCATGGGACTTGAACTTTGTGCTAGAAAAATTGACACTTCCTCCTTTCGAACCAGCAGCAACAGCAGAACAATACTTATCATGGAAGACTGCTTTCCTGCTGGCAATCACTTCAGCAAGAAGGGTATCTGAACTACAGGCATTAATGGCAGTGCAACCCTTCCTGATCTTCCATCAAGATAAAGTGTCCATGAGAACAAATCCTACTTTTATGCCTAAGGTGGTATCCAGAGTATCTTTAAATCAGGCTATCCACCTACCTACATTCTTCCCCAACCCACAGAACAGGGGAGAAAGACTGTTGCATACCTTGGATGCACATAGACAGTTACGCTACTACCTGGAC
The DNA here is from genome assembly GCF_019279795.1 of Protopterus annectens. Taxonomy (NCBI): domain Eukaryota; kingdom Metazoa; phylum Chordata; order Ceratodontiformes; family Protopteridae; genus Protopterus; species Protopterus annectens. The sequence goes on along the minus strand of NC_056728.1, from coordinate 1,882,424,339 downwards.
AGGACCAAGGGCAATAGAAAAACTGACCAGCTACTGGTAGCATATGCAACAGGAAGGGAAGGAAAAGCAATTTCAAAACAGACAATCTCCAAGTGGATAGGAAATTGCATTAGATTTTGTTATTCCTACCATGGAAAGAAAACTCCAGAGAACATCAGGCCTCACTCCACAAGGGCTACAGCCACTACCACAGCTTTCTTACGAGGAGTGGCTACCAAGGACATTATAGAGGCTGCTACTTGGACCTCCGTGCATACATTTGCCAAGCATTATAACTTACCTTTGTCCTCTAGATCCCGAGCAGGTTTTGCCACTGCTGTTTTGCAAGGGATCCTAACTACACCATAATCTCTTCTTTCCTCCTCCCCTAGTTTGGCTATGGTATTCTACCCATTTGTAAAGACTGCAGATGCATCCTTGAAGAAGGACATAGTACAGTTTTGTACCTACCATAAATGTAGATGTCCGATAGGAATGCATCTGCAGTCAGGCCTTCCCCTCTGTGGTACTCCTAGGATATTTGCCCATCTTATAGCTAGCTGGGGGGGATCTATTATGGTGTATTTGTTTGTATATATGTACATACATGCTTATTTTTTGTGTTTGCTCTCTACTATTTGGAAACATTGGCATTTATCCAAATTTAGCCTTCCAAGAGGACACCTGGCATCTGGGGCAAGAAACACTGAGGAAAATGGCGTCGGCTGATGCCTTTATACCCGAAAAACTGCAGCTATGATGTTGGGTGAAGTGCGACACCAGCCGAGGCCAGACCCAGACTTTGGAATCCGGCCGACCGAAGGGCTGCCTGACGACAGGACAACCCATTTGTAAAGACTGCAGATGCATTCCTATCGGACATCTACATTTATGGTAAGTACAAAACTGTACTTTATATTACACAATGACTGGCCATTAACATACAAAAATGAGTACGCTAATTGGCCAGCCCAGAGTGTCCATTGTACATCCGAGAGTATGTAAATGGAAAAAGGTCTGGATGCCTGGACTATTTCCATTTGTATACCACCTGTTTGTATTTCCAGTCTGCAGAGATAGCAATGGGGAAATGAAGAGCTCCATTGTATTTACAAACATATCTTGCTATGTGTTACGAGTCGAAGAACTCACATAACACAGCAAGATATCATAAAAAAATGCAATGGACAGCCTCCTGTCAACAGAGAAAGGAAGATCTCCATTGCCTTTTTAATATATCTCACTATGTTATATAAGTTCATCAACTCGTATAACATACCGAGATGTGTAAAAAAAAGCAAATGAGATCCCCCTATCTTCATTGCTACCTCTGCACAGCACTGATGTACTGCATAAGTGTGGGAATATGTCCCATACGCATGTACAGTACATCAGAAATGACCCAGGATACCAGAAAACTGTAGAAGGGTAGCACGGAGGCATGATACAATGATATTTTTAAGAAAGGTACATATTGTTTTTCTTAAATAATGTCACTGTATAATAGCAATAACCCATGGCTGGATGTGGAAAATGCTGGACCTTCCCACGGTTGGCATTGTATGGTCATGAGGCCATTACCCTCGTGTCCAAACCACACCAGCTGTGGGTAAATCCAGTATTACCCTCTCCCAACTGTGTGCTATTGTTTAAATGTAGGATTATATGTATTATATGCAGAAATGTGCCTTAATCCATTTGTATCCATCAGACCTTGTTCTGCCCAGCAACAAAATAGTCAGCCCTGCCAAGTCTCAAACCCAGGACACTGTCCTCAGCAATCACTCCAACATACCAGTATGCCATCTGACCTGTAAGATGTTATAGTGCTTTAATGAACATACCCTGCATTCAGGTCATATAACATTAATAAAAAAATACAGCGGTTCCAAGGGTCGGACCCATGATCCTGAGCATTTTAATCAGTAGAATGTACCAGTCCACCACCTGAGCTATAGGAATTAATGTTGCTTTTTCAAACATACTATGAAATAGAGACATACAACATTAGGGGGAAAGTGTTGTGGAACCCTTTGTGCATTGTATATAGATATGTACATACACACACACACACACATATATATATATATATATATGTGTGTGTGTGTGTGTGTGTGTGTGTGTGTGTGTGTGTGTGTGTGTGTCACATGAAGCATATATATGTAAACGTACAGTCATAATATAGATATACATATATTAAATATAATGGAAGGAAAATAAAAAAAAAATAAATATATATATATATATATATATATATATATATATATATCTAACATGCAGCGCAGTTTTATCTCCGAATCATCCCTCCCAACCTGTTATACAAAAAGCTGAGAAATGGGTGGGATAGGCCACATATACGGACATAGTTAGAAAATCATTGTTACAAATGAAGACATGTGTGACAGCAACAGTGTGTGCTTCAGCAGACAATCACTGAAGGATATGATGATAGGAACTGAAATGTTATGCCATGTATTTACTGACATAAATCCTTGGATCATCACCATGACTTACCAGACAGACAGAAATAAATTGTGGAACTGAACAAAAGTATGGTCCAAAGATCTGGACATTCTGTGGAAAATCAGGCTGTGGAGAGGTATGCTCAGTTCCCCTTAATGCAATGAATGTGGACCAAGCCTGACAAAGTGGCGGGGACAAAGGGATGAAACTAGAGACATGTACAAAATATGCCAGTAGATAAGCTGAGAACATTCATATAGTAACAGTGTATGTCCTAACATATATCAACTGAAATATCACAATTCCAGGACTCAATTGCTTCTCATTAATTACTGACCTCAGTCCCTACATCATACCATTAATGTGTCATGCATACATAACAGTTATGGGGACCAGACCAAAGATATTGGCCACACAACTGGACATCCTATTAATATGTGGACATAACACAACAGTAGGGAAACTACACTGAGCTACTGATCAATGTCTAGACTACAATCAGACTGACATAACACTTCACAGTTCCAGCTCTGGGGCTGTACACATGCAGTATCAAATATAACAGGCAGTACAGGGATGTAATACTAGTGGAACACAGACACTGGTGTGAAAGTGCATACCACCAAACAAGTGCACCACAGTGACAGCAACATACCAGTAAGCAAACTGAACATGACAGTATAATACTGTGACAGCAATCACATACTATTTGCCACTCATACAATATCACTATATATACTGCCCCAATTCACAGTGTACTGGGAATCCAGAGGTGTTACATGACATTTCACAGTCAGCCCCTACAAGCATACAGACCTGATAGACCACCAGCAGCAGCATGCAGAGTCAGATAGGTAAAGGATGTATGGCACTCACAGCTGCTACTCTCCCTACCCATCCTAAAAAACATAAACACACAACACTGCTATACAACCTTAGCAGTCTGTTCACAATGGCCAGACGGACATACTGTCATATGTGCAGATTTCCACAGAATTACCAGGGTGTGGACACATAACCCTGGCCACCACTGCATACCATGGCCAGGAGTCTGCCAGGTCATTGTCATGATAACTGGTGTGCATTTGGTAATTAATGATATACCATACCACTGCAACTCATAGTGCAGGACATCTGGACAATGCATGGCATGTATATGAGACAGGGGGCTGGAAAAAGAGACATATCACACATAATGGTGTTACAAACTGAGACAGCAGTTGTAACATCACATCCCTGAAGGAAGCTATGTGTGGAACACCAATGCATGACAACACGTACTGACTACAATCCTCACATTATCCTACCAACCCCATAAAAACAGATGTTGGTCGAGGAACAGACCAAGCATAATAGGTAAACATTTGGCCAGTCTGTGGACAACATGCCAGTTGAGAGCTATGTCAGAGGCATATCACTGTCAGATGTCAACTCACCCAGTAAATGCATGTGCAGACAAACCCTGTCAATGTAGCAACCCCTTATGTGTATAAGAACACTAATGACATACAAGCTACACCAAACTCTGGAGATTTGTCCCCCATGTTGCTGGGCTGTCTCTACATGTCCTGTTCTGTGAGGTATTTACACCTACTGCCTATAAAGCTGTAGCTCCCACACCTCCATAATGTCCCCCACACAGGCCAGGTAAGTGGGCAAGGCCCATATGAATGGCATCCCCATATGGTGGAACTAGCAGCTGTGTCCAGGCCCACAACATAATACTATGTGGGCACCTACATAGCTGCATGGCCTCAGCAGTACCCGACAGGATAACATCAACCTCCTCAAGGTAGGCTGAATGCCTGTGGTGGACAGCAGCAATACACAAACCACAGACTTGGTCCCTAGATTGGCTGTACAGGCTAAATCAGGAGCACGCATCAACCTGGCATCAAGTCAGTCTTTATCTGATAAAGCATACAAGGTCACAGGTGGAGTAATGTAAGGCTAACTATGAATTAAAAATTGAACACGTCCACCAAGGCCAATCAGAAGGCCCTCTTCAGATATGTCTGCAATCTCTGAGGCCACATACCAGCCCGCCCTGTAATGGTGGCCATTCAGGCCACATATACACACAACATAGCTATAGTAAACCCACTGCAGATAGGTTTAGGGCAAACATCACCCCCCTGTCTCAGCAGCACTATAGCTAGATATGCACAGCACCCATGCCCTTCCCCTCATCACCAGTGTGCAGGTACATATTGCCTACTGAAAGGCAACAAATGTAGGTATCCATGGCACCTGATAACATCCCTGTCTGCATCCTACAGGAACTCAGGCATATTTACCCAGCAACATTACACACCATAGTCACAAGAAGGCTTGGCACCATCTACACCACATCCACATGGAAGATGGCCAATGTCATCCCTTGACACAGACATGAATGAGGAATACAGGAGTAGGAAATTAAGTAGGCCTCATTGAGGGGGAATATGACACCACAGGGCCAGCAATGCAAGCAGATACAGCACTGATACATTACAGGGGGTATGGTGTGGTTGTGAGTGGTGGTTACTGATATTCAATGTAGATGTGCAGGTTCTGTACATATGGTTGCCAAATGTATGAGGTCCTGTGATGTGTCTCCCTTGTAATGTCTCCCAGGTGCAATGTTGCATCAGCATCTTTTCATGGAAGAGTGGCCAAATGATGCCAAGTCAGGATGTGCCATGCTGATAGACACCGTCACATGAAGGGTGAATGCTGTAAGCCACTTACAAGGTGCTTCAACAACTTATCATTTTAAGAGTGTGCACACATATGCAATCAACATATTGTACATATTGCAGTCATCATATTTTATACGTATCACATGTGTTTGTTTATCTATGGAATGCACAGGTCATATGCCACATGGAAGGTGGGTGACATATTTGAATGCATTATTGTGGTCTCATCCTCTATATAACAGGAATATGGCATGTTAACAGGGTTGTGTACACTTATAATATCCACTGTAAGCGTACAAGGCTGGTGGTGTAACAGGGATTGTGTGACCATACATTCACTGCTTGTTTCCAGCTCTGACACTCACATGCATGTCATTAATCAGTGATGTCACTCCTCAGACCATCCCACATATGTCACAGAGAAACACAGGATTATGAGAAATAGAGCAGACATATGAGCAAGACTGCTGAACATCTTGTGAGGATATGTACAGTTATGAGGTATGTTCTGTTGTACTTGCCACTGTGCTATACAGGTGGACAGCAATGATGTGTACATGGCTGCAGTCTGTGCTGGGGAATGGCCATCACACACTAACAATAATCACGTATCCCAGACCTCTATATTGTCAGTTACATGCTGTACAACTGGCTGCAATGCATGATGCTGACAGCCATGTGTCATGCATGTCACCATGTGGGTAATGTGTGGTCTGTGTAACAGGTTTGTGCCACCTCACTTGTAAATGTTTTGTGTGTGTGTGTGTGTGTGTGTGTGTGTGTGTGTGTGTGTGTGTGTATACCAGCCAACATCAAAGTGCAGGTATTAATGTATATATGTTGTCTTACTCTCACAGGTGGCGATGGGGTCTGAGTTCCCCCCTTTTGAAACAATGTCAGTATCTCTGCAGACTCTGCCAATGATGACAGGAATACTGAGGTACAGGTGAGATTGCCTGGAGCTGAGTCTGTGCCATTAGGTGGCATCACACTCTTGTGCAAATCATCACTGCACACAGTGACAATGCCCACACATACACCATCACCAGTGGCCAGAGATGATGGACAATTGGCAGGGGTGGCATTGAGCAGGCTAGTGTGGTGACTATGGCAGGTGTGAGTGTAGATACTGGCCATAGCCAGAGTGGAGGTAAGGTCCCACTCAGGCGGATGGACAGGGGTGCTTGCAGGAGGAACGCTACTCATCAGGCCACTTTTGCAAGTGCCACAGAAGGAGTCCTCAGACGCATGTTCCGGGCTGTCATGGATGCACAGGCACATAGTGAATGCCACAACACACAAATACTCAGGGTGGTGGATGCAACTCTCCCTGATGTACGTGATGACATATATGACCTTGTTGGGTCCACACGTCAAAATAGTGAGGTGTGGATCCAACCACAAACTAATCACCTTGGGAATCCCCATTCCCCCCCTGCAAAGGTAAACACCATGACAAACTCCTCCAAAGCTAACCTTGGACCCTTAAAACAGAGGTGGCTAAGTTCATGGCACCCATGCAAATGGGGAATAGTTGCATGACCACCAGATCATACACCAATGCACTGTATGAACATATACACATATGCATGGATCTCGCCATGACCAATAGAACCAAGACGTTATCCTCCAAAACAGGAAGCTAATGTAGTGGTCCCATGCCATGCATAAACGCAACAATGGAACAAATAAACTGATGCAGAAAAAGGTGAAGTTCCAAGACTGGAACAACTCCCTTATCAGCCTCAATAAAAGGATGAGATCACTTATCAAATCCTCTAAATCTAGCCATGAAAACAGAATTGCAGTGGATAGGAAAGACAAACACAAGACCTTCAATAGTTATGTGGATAACCTTCACACCGATACCCAGGTGTGCTCTGAGCTACTGCACAATGGTACCTCCTATACTGAGCCAACTGATTTTGCCAATATACTGTCCGACAGATTCAGTGCCAACCTGACTCCTCTAAACCCCCCCCCCCAATGGACCAATCACAATACCAGTAGTTTGCCAGACAACCTGTATTACTGCTGCACAGGCTAAAATAGCACTGTCCAAGGCCAGGAATACATCTTCTATGAGGCCTGAGAATATCTTAGGCTGTGTTGAACATGAACTACAGAGTGACCTGGCACCACACCCGAGTGCCCTGTTCAATCACTGCCTCACCTCAGGCTTTGTCCCTACCAAATGGCACACTCCTATATATCCCTCTCCATAAAGTAGGAGTGACTACAGACCCTAGGAATTATCACTCCATTAGCCTGATGAGTCTGATATGAAAAGCTATGGAACACATCATCATGGACCTACTAAACAAGGATATAGGGGCTCTCCTAAGTCTGGATCTCACACAGTTTGGATTTTGTGGAGGGTAGAGCATGCCTGCTCAACCTGGTCAACTTATTTAAGTCAGTCAGCAGAGCTGTGGATGATGTCAAGGTGGTCATACAGCCTACCTTAATCTGGCCTAGGCCTTTGATACCATTCCCTACTCTGGAATCATATAAAACCCACTAAGGTAGGCAGCAACCCCTGTATCGCTAGGTGGGTGCAAACTAGCTCACAGACCCATGATGTGAAAGTAGCTGACTCCAAGTCAGACTGATGACCAGTAACAAGTGGGGTCCCACAGTGTTTGGATCTGGGTCCTCCCCTGTATGGTATCTACTTCTCTGAAGTGCAGGCCATCACAAGGGTACTCTCGTTGACAAAGTTTGCAGACAATTGCATGTTGGGAGGTATTATTAACTACCCAAGTGTTGTTGAAATCCAGCAGAAAGGTCTCACTGAGACCAGCGTATGCTGTCAGAAGCATTGCCTGAAGCTCAATGGCCAAATATGTGTCAGCATCACCTTTGGGCACAACACATTTCCCATAAATCACCACATTGATGGTAGTCCACTGAACACAGAAGGCATTATAAGAGATCTGTGAATACATGGTAACAGCAACCTCTCTTTGGACCACCACATTGCCACTGTGGGCAGACAGTCCTATGTGGAACATCTGATTACTAATGGTTTTACATCCAGGAAGTAGGAGGTCATTGTCTCCCCCTACCCTTCCCTCATTAGTCCAATCATCGGGTATAATGTCCCATTTGGCAAGTACCTCAATGGACACCTGCAACATCTGCAGAGGCCACAAATGTACCTCACAAAGATGATCCTAGGCCTGAAACAGTTGTCCTATATGGACAGACTCAAAACACTTCAACTATTCTCCATCTCATATCACCTACTTAGAGGCGATGTCTGCATGCCATACAAAGCCATGTGTGACCCAGCTCTGGTAGAAATGCTACATCCAAGGATATCCCAATCACTCCACACCAAATGCTCCAGAGACCTCAACCTCATTACCACAATCAACAGAAAATGCCAGAGGGGTTTGGTGCAAAACTCAGAGACTGCCCATGCTATGGACTAGACATCACATACATGTCAAACAGAGCACCTCACTGGCCCTCTTCAAAACAAATCTTGATGAATGGATGGAAAATAAAGCATTCATCCCAGGGATGACTGCAGTGCCTCTACTCCACAGAGGCACTGGGAAATAATGCCAGGTGGCACAATGACAGGGTAATCCTCTGGCTAGGCTTGTAAAGGCTCCAGGGTCATTAGCCTAGTATACACCTATGAACCTAAACATCTGGATATTTCATAGACATCTTTACAGAGGACTGGAATGGCCTGCACAATGGTTTAACATGCAGCATGTGAGGCAGACGCCATTACCATGCTATATATGGTAATGCCATCGGGAGGTGGTAAACAGGCTGTCATGGATGCACAGGCACATAGTGAATGCCACAACACACAAATACTCAGGGTGGTGGATGCAACTCTCCCTGATGTACGTGACGACATATATGACCTTGTTGGGTCCACACGTCAAAATAGTGAGGTGTGGATCCAACCACAAACTAATCACCTTGGGAATCCCCATTCCCCCCCTGCAAAGGTAAACACCATGACAAACACCTCCAAAGCTAACCTTGGACCCTTAAAACAGAGGTGGCTAAGTTCATGGCACCCATGCAAATGGGGAATAGTTGCATGACCACCAGATCATACACCAATGTACTGTATGAACATATACACATATACATGGATCTCGCCATGACTAATAGAACCAAGACGTTATCCTCCAAAACAGGAAGCTAATGTAGTGGTCCCACGCCATGCATAAACTCAGCAATGGAACAAATAAACTGATGCAGAGAAAGGTGAAGCCCCAAGACTGGAACAACTCCCTTATCAGCCTCAACAAAAGGATGAGATCAATTATCAAATCCTCTAAATCTAGCCATGAAAACAGAATTGCAGTGGATAGGAAAGACAAACACAAGACCTTCAATAGTTATGTGGATAACTTCCACACCAATTCCCAGGTGTGCTCTGAGCTACTGCACAATGGTACCTCCTATACTGAGCCAACTGATTTTGCCAATATACTGTCCGACAGATTCAGTGCCAACCTGACTCCTCTCACCCCCCCAATGGACCAATCACAATACCAGTAGATTGCCAGACAACCTGTATTACTGCTGCACAGGCTAAAATAGCACTGTCCAAGGCCAGGAATACATCTTCTATGAGACCTGAGAATATTTTATGCTGTGTTGAACATGAACTACAGAGTGACCTGGCACCACACCCGAGTGCCCTGTTCAATCACTGCCTCACCTCAGGCTTTGTCCCTACCAAATGGCACACTCCTATATATCCCTCTCCATAAAGTAGGAGTGACTACAGACCATAGGAACTATCACTCCATTAGCCTGATGAGTCTGATATGAAAAGCTATGGAACACATCATCATGGACCTACTAAACAAGGATATAGGGGATCTCCTAAGTCTGGATCCCACACAGTTTGGATTTTGTGGAGGGTAGAGCATGCCTGCTCAACCTGGTCAACTTATTGAAGTCAGTCAGCAGAGCTGTGGATGATGTCAAGGTGGTCATACAGCCTACCTTAATCTGGCCAAGGCCTTTGATACCATTCCCTACTCTGGAATCATATAAAACCCACTAAGGTAGGCAGCAACCCCTATATCACTAGGTGGGTGCAAACTAGCTCACAGACCCATGGTGTGAAAGTAGCTGACTCCAAGTCAGACTGATGACCAGTAACAAGTGGGGTCCCACAGTGTTTGGATCTGGGTCCTCCACTGTATGGTATCTACTTCTCCGAAGTGCAGGCCATCACAAGGGTACTCTGGTTGACAATGTTTGCAGACAATTGCATGTTGGGAGGTATTATTAACTACCCAAGTGTTGTTGAAATCCAGCAGAAAGGTCTCACTGAGACCAACGTATGCTGTCAGAAGCATGGCCTGAAGCTCAATGGCCAAATATGTGTCAGCATCATCTTTGGGCACAACACATTTCCCATAAATCACCACATTGATGGTAGTCCACTGAACACAGAAGGCATTATAAGAGATCTGTGAATACATGTTGACAGCAACCTCTCTTTGGACCACCACATTGCCACTATGGGCAGACAGTCCTATGTGGAACATCTGATTACTAATGGTGTTGCATCCAGGAAGTAGGAGGTCATTGTCTCCCCCTCCCCTTCCCTCAGTAGTCCAATCATCGGGTACAATGTCCCATTTGGCAAGTACCTCAATGGACACCTGTAACATCTGCAGAGGCCACAAATGTACCTCACAAAGATGATCCTAGGCCTGAAACAGTTGTCCTATATGGACAGACTCAAAACACTTCAACTATTCTCCATCTCATATCGCCTACTTAGAGGCGATGTCTGCATGCCATACAAAGCCATGTGTGACCCAGCTCTGGTAGAAATGCTACATCCAAGGATATCCCAATCACTCCACACCACATGCTCCAGAGACCTCAACCTCATTACTACAATCAACAGAAAATGCCAGAGGGGCGGGTGCAAAACTCAGAGACTGCCCATGCTATGGACTAGACATCACATACATGTCAAACAGAACACCTCACTGGCCCTCTTCAAACAAATCTTGATGAATGGATAGAAAATAAAGCATTCACCCCAGGGATGACTGCAGTGCCTCTACTCCACAGAGGCACTGGGAAATAATGTCAGGTGGCAAAATGACAGGGTAATCCTCTGGCTAGGCTTGTAAAGGCTCCAGGGTCATTAGCCTAGTATACACCTATGAACCTAAACATCTGGATATTTCATATACATCTTTACAGAGGACTGGAATGGCCTGCACAATGGTTTAACATGCAGCATGTGAGGCAGACGTCATTACCATGCTATATAAGGTAATGCCATCGGGAGGTGGTAAACAGGCATAGATGGTACACCAATCAAAATGCTATCAGCCAAACAGAATGTGATCTTTGGCCAAAGGGACACACACTTGCCAGTACTGAGAACAGAACCCCTATTTGTCTAGACATTTCTACTACATTGTTACACACTCAGATGCACCACAGAGCTTACATGAGTCCCTTACATCCCAAGTAATGTCTAAGGTGAATGACATCAGCAGGCCTAGTAAAATAGGGTGATGGGACAATTACAGGGTGATAAACAAATCAAAATGGTATAACTCACACAGAACAATATTCTCTCACACACACACACACACACACACACACACACACACACACACTTTCCAGTAGTGGGATGAGAACTCCAACCTATGTAGGTATGTCTATTATAGCGTTTAGTAACTGCACACACTACAAAGCTTACTGAGCTTTCACATGGCCAAAGCTGCTGATAACTGCACATCTGATGTAAAGTATTACAGGTGGCAGTAAGTCTGCCTTCTGTTCTACCCTTACATCATGCTAGTTCTTTCTGTCTTGCACTTCAAATGGCATTATGACTTGGCACTCCACCAGGTTAATGTATCAATAAGTGTGGCACAGCTGGGAGCCATCAGCAGTACTCATTCATCACAGCAGTAGTCCTAGTACTTATAAGTTATGTCCACCCCTCCGAGCACCCCTCCCTGATTGCAGGGACGTTTTCTGTGTTGTCACCCTTTACCCTGTTGCACTTGTCCATTCTGAGGCACTGTTGCAACTACCTCATGTACACAGACAACCCTCCCCTCTAAACTCCAAACACTCAGACCTATGGGATTTTCCTGTATATCACCCAATGTGGACATATGCACTCTCCAGCAAAGACTGGACTAACAGGTCAATAGGGTAAGATCAACACCTGCACCACACCATGTAGAATACGTACTTCACCACGGCACCCACTTTGACACCCATGACATACAGTGAAAAGCCACACGCCCATGTTCACAGATGCACTCAATGAACATTTACCCAAACAGCACAGACCAGCAAGACAGACACCCACTCAGACACCACGATAGGGCACATGCCAAGGTAAACATATTTAACCTACGCAGTGTGCCCCTCAACCTAAGCTCCTAAGGCTAACCACCTTGCACAATACAGTGTTCATGAGTAACTGACTACTGAGGCACAGGCATACCCCACTCACTAAGTTGAATATGGAGCAGGTAAAAGCCAAATATCTATCACATGCCAGCATCCAACACATGACACAGCCAGTCATGGCACTCCACAACAACTACGAGTATCACTCTGTATCCATGTGGGTGTGAATGACCTGGGGCAAACCTCCCTCAACTACATGACAGGAGACATGGTTAAACTCTCTGATTATGTGGTCCAGGCAGGTGTGACAGTATCCCTGAGCAGTATACCACCATCACCCAGAATGATGCTGTGGTACTATCAACAGATGATTGACTGCAACATTGGCTTATGTGTTGTGTCATTCTACGGGGATCCAGTATATCTCTGCTAGGGATGACATGATTGACAGAACTCAATCCCCCAGATTCACAAAGCTCCATGTCGGAATAACATTATTCTGATATGGAGTGGTTCGTGTCAGTGTAGAGCAGCAGCGGGCCTTGAATATTAATGAAAGTGCACTGCTCAGCTCTTACACAGACACGGATCTGTGTATGAGTGCAGTGGGGTATGTCTGAGAGCAGAGCTCTCACAATATACATGCCTCCTGCAAGGAAGTCAACAGCAGCAAGAGTTTGTGTCCACAGACACTATTGTAAGCGTCTGTGGATAAAAAATAGTAAAACAGTAAAGCATACACAATACATTCCCAAGTATGTAAGAGCAATATTTAAAATCTGTCCCTATTTGTTCCCCCATCATTATATGCTTTCCCCAGAATGTGTGCAAGTACAAGGTAATGCTAGACCTGTGTCATGTTATCAATGTTCACACAGCTCCCCCCACAGATAAAAGTGCAGAAAGCAATGTCCATACCCCTAGTAAAATAGTCAAACCACATATGTTCTTTTTTACTTGTATTCCCCCTCTGCAATAAAGTTTAAAGTGTAGCAACAAAAAGCCCTTGTAGGTCTTGAACCTAGGACCCCATACACCATAGTAAAAACACTTATTCACTAAGCTATTTGAGATACAGAACATTATGATGTTTTTCCTAACATATCATGCACTCTTGTTATTAAACATTAATGGAAAATAAATATCAGTCCTAGCTCTTGAACCCAGTAGCCCATATGCAAAAGTCAAAGTAGTTAATCAATATAATCAAAGCACTTACCCACAAGGCCATTTAAGCTGTTGAATTTTAATATGTTTTTTTCCAACATATCATGCAGTCTGGTTATTTAACATTAATTGGAAAAAAGGCATTCCAAAGGCTTGAACCCAGGACCCTATACACTACAGTCAGAGAACATACCACTGGACCATATGAAATGCCTAAATTGCTCTTGCTTTTTTAAACATATCAAGCAATAAAGGTATACAACAATAGTGAGAAAGCTCTATGAAAACATTTGTGTGTTGTATATAGACATATACATATCTATATCCAACAAATACATATATATCTATACCTATCTATCTCATAATTTGATATATTTGTAGAATGTTATATACATGTATATATAGTTTTATTTATCTTTATAATTAAAATATATATATATATATATATATATATATATATATATATATATATATATATATAGTGTGTGTGTGTGTGTGTGTTGAAACATATTTATGGAAACATAGCGAAATGCACACACACACACACACACACAAACACACATACACACACACACACACACACACATATATATATATATATATATATGTATATATATATATATATATATATATATATATATATAGATATATATATGGGTCAATATGACTTGGTCGACTGTTCATTTGGTCGACTGTTTATTTGGTCGACAGTTCATTTGATCGACAAGCATTTGCCCCCTACCCCAATGTGTGTGACCCTGGAGTTGATATATATAGTTAGGGGGGTGTGGGGGGCACAGCCCCCCACCTAAAATGCCTGTCGATCAAATGAACTGTCGACCAAATAAGCCGTCGACCAAATGTCATATGGACCCATATATATATATATATATATATATATATATATATAGTCATTCTAAGGGGATCTGGTATCTGTCTGCCTGGGATGACATGAATGGCAGACCTCGATGCTTTGCCAGAGATGGCCTATATCTGTCACCCCTGGGCTTCTGGATACTAGCCAAAGCTCCTGCCAACCCTATACTGCCTTTTGTAGGTGGTGTTCCAAAGACCAAATTACCACCATAACAGCTACAAACAAATGCAATCTGAGAGTCATGCTGCTCAGGGCTAAAGGTCTAAATTTCAAAATACGCTCACTCAAATCACTCTTTAAAATGGATAACATCAACATTTGTACTGTAACAGAGACTTAGTTCAAGGCAGCATAAAGCACCCCTGCACTACCAGTCTATAACTCATTCCACACCTTTCGGCCCCAGAACTTGGACCAAAGCTCCAAAGGCTGTGGTGTTTCCATATTCATAAAGGATGCACACACCTCCAAACTGGCAGCCCAACATAATGCATCTGAGCTACCTCAGGTGCAGCTAATATTGGGTAAGAGAGCGATTCAGTTCATAGCCTGCTATAGGTCCCCAACTATGTCTCAAGATACACACTCCACATTCCTAAGCACCCTGGAGAATGTTAGGCTTCAAACTAACACTCTCATACTGGGTGACTTCAATTACCTCTCTATTAACTGGGAAAACTACTCATGTACCAATGCACTTGAACAACGCTTTCTGGAATTCAAAAATTCCAATGTATTGGACCAGCTTGTTCTTAACCCCACTAGAGGTAGCAACATCCTTGACCTGGTCATTATTAACATGGATGACTGTTGCTCTACACCAGTAGTCAACTCCTCCCTGGTTAGATCCTACCACAAACTAATCACCTTGGAAATCCATATCCCACCCACAAC